>NW_006399851.1:6790827-6814407 GCF_000299155.1 Elephantulus edwardii | reverse complement strand
ATTTTATTTTATTAATTTTAATAAACATTTACAGATAAAAAAAAAGGCAAAGGTTTCATCTCTATCTCTCAGGCTTACAACTGAATAAATAGAGAAACAAAAATTACCCTTCCCTTTACACTTACCAGCTTATACTGATTGATTATTTTGCTATAAAACTATTTGGAGGCTTTAATCACACTCATTATTTTAGTACCGGGCATAATAAAGAATTCCCAATCTTGAGAATGGAAGTTCAAAATGGATCATCTCACCAAAAAATCCTTTTTCCACAGTGGATCAGATTAAATGTCATGGCATTGGTTCTGGTTATGTTACTTAGTTTACACAGAGTGTGTGTCCAAGCCCTCAATGCCATCTGGATATTTGTTCACTATCCTCCTATTTGTTATTGTTGTTGTTGTTCATTGCTGTCAAGTCAGAATCAATTTATAGCTGATCTTCTAGTGGGTTTTCAGAAGCTATAAAGTAAATTGACCACCTTTCTTCCTAAGAGTAACTGGTGGACTTTAACCACCTACTTTTGGACTGACAGTATATCTTCCTACCCACTAGGCCACCAGAATTCCCTAGGTGAGACAGGGGAAAATCACTACTACACATGTGACAATGTGTACAACCTCGGAGACTGTCTCGGCGCCAAGGAAAAGGCCAGGGTAACAGCATATGCCAATCCAGTGGCTTGCTCTGGGCTGGGCTTTGCTTGTGGATACAGAAGCTCCAAGTTTCCAAATGGAATATAAGCTTCTTCAGCAAAAAGGACATGCTTGTTCCCTCAAAATACTGGTTTGATAGGAATGGGCAAATCAGAAATTGGCTATCTAAAATGGAGATGTTAAGGTATGAGACATGAGGGAGCTGGCTTATAAGCTTTCATGAATGTAGGTCTCAGTAAGAGGATTACAAGGGGAATAAAAACATAATATAGATGAATGAAATACAATGTAAATGAAAGATGGCATAAAACACAATGTATGTGTATGAAACACAAAGTATATGAATGATTGTATGCATGCCAATAAAACCATGTAATAAAAATTAGAATAAATAAAAACTCAAGGAAGACACAAAATGTATATGCTTAGACTGCCAAATACAGCCAGAAATGCACAATCTGAAGAGGATAAAATTAATGAATGAGACTTCTAAAAATTAAACTCTTGTGTTCATCAAAAACTTTTCCCAACAGGGTAAAAAGATAACCTACTAAAAATACATGGTAATACCATCTTAGACAAGAGTCTCATAACAAAATTTATAGAATATTCCTTGGCCTCCACAAGAAAAAGTCTGATAACCCAATTACAAAATGTGCAAAAGACATGGAAACAATTTTCACAGAGGAAGATATTTTAATGGCAAACAGATACATGAAGAATTGCTCAAAATCATTTGCAATAAGAGAGATACAAATAGAAACCACAATGAGGTACCATTTCACTCTATTAACAGTGGCAAAATTTAATATCACAGCAAGTAATAAATGTTGGAGAGGATGTGGTGAGAAAGAAATTCCTGTTGGTGGGATTGTAAAATGGTACAACCATTCTGGAAGGCAGTTTGGCTCCTCCTCAAAAAGCTGAACATTGAAATTCCATGTGACCCAGCTATTTCATTGCTTGGAATAAACCCTGAGAAAATGAGGACTGAGGCACAAATGGAGACTTGTACACCAACGTTCATAGCAGCATTATTCACCATTGTAAGAACATGGAAACAGCCCAGATGCCCAAAAACAAACAAATGGATTGAGAAATTACAGTGCATTCACACAATAAAATACTACAGAGCATACAGGAGCAATGATTTTGTAAATTGCTACCTAACTTGGGAGAGACCGGAGAGCATTATGCTGAGTGAACTAACTCAGTCTCACAAGAGCAAATATTGCAGGCCTACGAGTGACGCACACAAGAGTGAGCAAGACAGCTGGAATTTCAGGGAGGCAGTGGAGCCAGTTCTTGAAGGGAAAACCAAGGCTTCCTGGTTTTCTAACTCAGGTACTTTTGGGGATCACTGCTGTTTGGCTGCCCCATGTGGGACCCCTTGAGCTCAAGCAGAAGAGAGCAGGACAGCTGAAGCTCAAGCTCAAGTGAAGTGGCAGACCCAAGTTCTCAAAGGGAAAGGTACTCCATGAGGATCTCTGCTGTTTGACCCTCAGCACTGCAGGCCTTAGGTCAAGAAAACACAAATATAGAGGTTCTTCACAAAACACTGCCATACTCTTGGTCACTGTATAGTTACAATGACTTAACATTTACTAAGCAAAGACTCACATAATGTCAAGAAAGCAGGAGTCTGCCTCAGTTATAAAAAAAATAACCCAACTCCTAAAAAAAGCAGACCCAATGAATATTCCAGATAGAGAGAACCAGAAGAAATATACTGATGTGGAGTTATTGGAACAGCTACATAAGAAGATGCAAATGATGGAAGAAGCAATTAAGAAAGCAGAAACAACAGTCCAGAAGTAATATATTGTTGAGGCGCAACTTGAACAGGCATGGAAGAAAATGCAAAAGATGGAAGGAAGAATTGATAGAATAGATTAAAAGGTATAAGAACTTTAAAAAAATCATCAAAAGAGAAAGGGGGTACAGTCAAAACAGTAGTAGAAATTACAGAAAAGCATCAAAATGCAATCCAGAATATTAAGACCAAAATGGCAGAAGTTCCCAACATGCTGGGAGCACAAAAAAGTAGAACTGAAGAGATAGAAGAGAGTGTCAGTGAGTTGGAAGATAAGAGACTCATTGAAAAGAAGGAACATAAGGAATTTGTGATAACAAGACCAAAGCTACAAGAAATTTTAAGTGAAGTCCTTCACACAGAGATACCAAAAGAATGTGCATGGATCATTGTAACATCAGAAAAAGAAAAATGGCAAAAATAAAATCTGGCCTCACAATAATCACACGTAATGTGTATGGACTAACTGCACCAATTAAGAGAAAAAGAGTAGCAGAGTGGACTAAAAAAAAAAAAAACCACAAAAAACAAAACAAAAACAAAGCACATCAATATGTTACCTACAAAAGATGCATCTAGAAAAAGAAGAAGACAGACTCAAAATCAAAGGCTGGGGAAAAAATATACCAAGCAAATGGCAACCTCAAAACAGATGGAGTGGCAATATTAATCTCTGATAAAACAGATTTCAGAATGAAAACCACCATAAAAGATAAAGAAGGGCATTACATACTGATTAAAGATGAAATAGATCAAGAAGACATAACCTTGGTCAACATTTATGAAACCAAATGATAGACCTGCAAAATATATAAAACAATGGTTAATAGAATTGAAGAAAGAAACAGACACCACCACAATAGTGGTAGGAGACTTCAGCACACCACTAACACCAAAGGAGAGGTCAATTCAAAAGAAACTCAACAAAGATGCAGAAGACCTGAACTATACAATCAGACTACTCAATCTAGTGGATATATTCAGGGCACTGCACCCAAATAAAATTCAAATCACTTTCTTCTCAAGTTCACATAGTACATTCTCCAGAATCAATCACATATTAGGACACAAAGCAAACCTTAACAAATTCATAAACATTTAAATAATACAGAGTATCTTCTCAGATCACAATGACATAAAACTAGAAATTAACCACAGAAGCATAAAGTTTACAAAAATCATCCATGTGGAAGCTACATAATTCTCTGCTGATTGGGTTATAAAAGAAATAAAAAATGAAATGTAAAAGTTCCTTGAAACAGATGAAAATGAAAAGACAACATACCAAAATCTCTGGGATATAGCTAAGGAAGTCCTCAGAGGGCAGTTCATACCAATAGGGAGAGAGAGGGAGAGAGGGAGAGGGAGAAGGGAGAGAGAGAGAGAAGAAGAAAGAAAGAGGGAGAAAGAAAAAGAGAGTGAAAGAGAGAAAGGAAGAGAAAGAGAAAGAAAGAAGAAAGAAAAAGGAAAGAAAGAAAGAAAGAAAGAAAGAAAGAAAGAAAGAAAGAAAGAAAGAAAGAACGGAAGGAAGGAAGGAAGAAAGGAAGGAAGGAAAGAGAGAGAAATCAATGTTCTAACTTAACACCTTCATCATTTAGAAATGAACAACAGTCTAATCCTATGACCTCTTAAAAAAAAATATCAGAACAAGAGTGGAAATTAATGAGATAAATTAGACAGAAAAGAGAAAAACAGTTGAAACCATCAATAAGACCAGGAGCTGGTTTTTCGAAAGAATTTAAAAAATTGACAAACCACTTACAAACTTAAGAAAGGAGAGAAAAAAAGAGAAGACACAGATAAATCAATTAAAAAATTATAAAGGTGACATCACAACAGAACCAGATGAAATTATATCAATAATATCAGAATACTATGAAAAGCTATACTCTGATAAATTTGAAAATTTAGAGGAAATGGACAAATTCCTTGAAACTCATGCCCTAGGGCCTGTGGCCCTCGGGCCTGGTTCAAATTCTTTTTCTGTCAAACATTCTTCTAGGTGGTATAGAACTGGTCTGTGCATTGTACAGAGGTAACTAGTGATTGCTGTGATGCTAAACACTGTGACACTGATGTGCCAAATGTAATAATGGTTACCCATGGTGGACAGTGTTTGGTGGAGCTTCCCAATTAAAACAAGCCTGGAAGCAGGAGTGGCATCCACTTCCGAAATAGTTTGCCTCCAAAAACTCTGTGAACAGTGCTCAGGCCTTTCATTCATAGGGTCGTATGAGTCATCTGTGACGCGACAGCACCTAATAACAATACCCAGATTGACAAGGACAGATATAGAATACTTGGACAGACACATCACAAAAAAAGAAATTGAAAATGTCATAAAAAGACTTCCCCATAACAAAAGTCCTGGAGCAGATAGTTTCACAGCTGAATTTTACCAAACATTCAGAAAGGATCTATCACCAATTCTACTTAAGCTATTTCAAAAAATTGAAAAAGAAAGAATACTCCCAGAGTCATTCTATGATGCAAGCATAACCCTAATACCAAAACCAGGCAAAGATATTACCAAGAAAGAAAACTACAGACTAATAGTTCTCGTGAATATAGATGCAAAAATCACGATCAAAATCCTAGCCAATAGAATCAAAAAGCACATGGAAAAAAAGAAGAAAAAAAAAGGCACCATGACCAACGAGGATTCATAACAGGTATGGTTCAATATAAGAAAAACAATCAATGTAATTCACCATACTAACAAAATAAATAATAAGAAGCACATAATCTTGGCAACTGATGCAGAAAAGTCATTTGACAAAATCGAACACCTCTTCCTGATTAAGAAACCCAGCAAAATTGTAATAGAAGGGAATTTCCTCAACAGAGTGAAAAGTATATATGCAAAACCAAGAGCCAGTATCATTCTCTATGAAGACTCAAAACATTTTCCTTATCACGTAAAAATAATACAATAAAAATAAAAAAAAGTTTATAAAAAAACAAAAAACATTTTCCTTATGAATAGGGACCAGACAAGGATGTCCACTGTCACCACTTGAATCTGTTCAATATTGTACTGGAAGTGCTTGCTAGGGCAATATGACAAGAGAAGGAAATAAAAGGTATCCAGATTAGCAAAGAAACTATATGAGGATAGTATGATATTGTACACAGAAAACCCCAAAAGCTCAACAAAAAACTGTTAGAGCTACTAGGCCAATATAATAGAGTGGCAGGATATCATTGTTAAAAATAAGAGTTACAAATCTACAGTTACAAAGAGAACTCAGAGAGGGAAACCATGAAAGTAATACCATTTATAATAGCCAACCACAAATTGAGATACTTGGGAGTGAACCTAAATATACAAAAGACCTGTACAAAGAAAACTACAGAACATTTGTGCAACACACAGTAAAAGACCTAAAGAAATGGGGAAATTGGCCCTGTTTATGGATAGGAAGACACAATATTGTGAAAATGACAACCTACCAAAAGTAATCTACATATTCAATATAATCTCAATCCAGATACCAAATTAATTTTTCAAGAAGATTGAAAAGGAAATTGCCAAGTTTATTTGGAGAGGCAAGAGTCCCCCATATAAGCAAAACACTTCTGAGAAACAAAAATGAGGTAGGAAGTATAGCACTCCCTGACCTCAAAACCTACTACACAGCGGTAGTAACCAAAACAACATGGTACTGGTACAATGAAAGGTACATACTTCAGTGGAACAGAATCAAGAACCTAGAAATATACCCAGCTATCTATAGTCTACTGATATTCGACAAGGAAATAAAACCTATCAAATTGGGAAATGACAACCTCTTCAACAAATGGTGTTGGCAAAACTCGACTGCTACCTGCAGAAAGATGAAGCATTATCCACATCTCATACCATATACAAAAATCACCTCAAGCTGGATAAGGGACTTGAGAGTAAAGCCCGAAACCATAAAGTTCATAAGAGATAAACTGGGATCAAGCTTAGAAGCCCTAGTCTACAGTATAAAGAGACTGCTAAGTATAGCCAGAAATATACACACTGAAGAGGATAAAATTGATGAATGGGACCTTCTGAAGTTAAATCCCGGTGTTCATCAAATACTTTTCCCAGCGTGGTGAAAATAAAACCTACTAACTAGGAACAAACATTTGATAATACCATCTCAGACAAAAGTGTCATAACAAAAGTTTATAGATAATCCTGGGCCTCCACAAGAAAAAGTCTGATAACCCAATTACAAAATGTGCAAAAGACATGTAAAGGATTTTCACAGAGAAAGATATTCAAATAGCAAACAGACATATGAAGAAATGCTCCAAATGACTGGCAATAAGAGAGATGCAAATCAAAACCACGATGGGATACCATCTTACTCCAATAGCAATGGCAAAGTTTAACAGGAGAGTGTGTGGTGAGATAGGAACTCTTTTATATTGTTGGTGAAATTGTAAAATGGTGCAACCACTCTGGAAGGCAGTTTGATGCTTCTTCAAAAAAAGCTGAATATAGAAAATCCATATGACCCAGCTATTCCATTGCTTGGAATATACCCCCAAAACTTAGAACCAAGGCTCAAATTAAAACTTGTACAACAATGTTCATAGCAGCATTATTCACCATGGCAAGAACATGGAAAGAGCCCAGATGTCCAACCACAAATGAATGGATTGAGAAGTCGTGGAATATTTCACAGCAAGCAGGAACAATCATTTTATAAATTATGACCTAACTTGGGAGGGACTGGAGAACATTAAGCTAAGTGAACTAACTCAGTCCCACAAAGACAAATACTCTATAAAACCATTATTTTAGAATGAGTATGAGGATCCAAGGTGAGGAGGGGGGGCAGGTAGGGTGGAAATAGAGGGGTGAGAATGGGTGATGGGGTGGGATGTTAATCATAGGGTTGCACAAATCTTTTGTGAAAAATAATGTATTCAAACTTTGTAAATAAATCAGAATATTGTATAAAACCATTATAGAATGAGTATAAGGATCCAAGGAGAGGAAGGACAGAAGCAGAGGGATGAGAATGTGCAGAGGAAGGGGGAACTTATCATGGAGTTGTACAATTTGATGAGTGGAGGAGTGAGGGAAATGTGAAGAATCTGTTCTGGAAAATGATAGATTCAAATTTTGTAAATAAACTAGTATAATTTTTTTAAGTGTATGCTTAAAACAAGCTTAAGACTGTCAAAACCATTTATACATATTAAAGGAGCTTTAATAATATATGTCTTGCACTGAATTTAAGAAGAGAAGGAACCCTTGTAGTCTGGGAATAGGTGGTATTCTGGTTCCATTTCTCCACCACATCTCCTCAGCTTGCTGGGTGACTTTACACAATAAGTTGACCCTCCTGGGTCTTGCTTGTTTCAGAACTAAAGGGAACAATAGCACCACCTTTCCGCTCACTCTGGGATTTTGTGAGACCTGCTGACTGCTGTACCTTTCTCCTGGTTCCCACTAAATCACATCTGCTGAACTCTCCATTGTCCTTCAAGAGCACACAGCTGTGACATTATCCAGTTTCTGTGGAAAATAGATGCTGCTTTTGGTAGACTTCGTGGTATGTGTTTGATAGATGTGTTCATGAATGATATTTAAAATGCATGGTTAAGAATAGACTCTGTGTGTTTACTAAATCCCAGATTCTGCAAAAGATGCTACCCTTGGCATATTAAGGTCTTGCATACAATATGAGATTAATAATAAATTGATTCCAAGTTTCTTAGACATTTATAGAATTTCCCTGTTGCTTATATGCTGTTATCTCAGTGAGCTCTCATGTCCCAGAAAGATAATACCAACAAGTGATGAGTCATCCTTTTGTAGGGATAAGACCATTCCCTTAGCAAAGCTGTAGATTTTCTTGGAGTTCGTCCTCAAGTTCCACTTTTAGGAAGTTTGGCAGTTAATGTTATATGTCTTCTTGGCTAGACCATGATTCTCAGTATTGTGTACTGTCCTCCATTAGTATGGATATACCTTACTCAACTCACAGCCTTTCTCAAGTACACTCTTACTCTGATGCAAGGTGAATGTAAGGTGAATTTGTTTCCTTGAGGGTGTGTGTGACTTATACCCAATATATTTCCATTTTGTTTTGTTTTCAATAGTTTATTTACAAATTCCAATACAAATTCAAACAAATTCTTTCCATTTCCCTCATACCCCCCATCAAATTGTACAACCCAATGATTAATCCCCTCTTCCCTCTCTACATCCACATCCCTCTGCTTCCAGCCCCTCTCACCCCTCCTGGATCCTTCTACAATAATGGTTTTAAACAATATTTATCCTTGTGGCACTGAGTTAGTTCACTCAGCATAATGTTCTCCAGTCCCTCCCAAGTTAAATAATAATAATTTATATGTACCAAATATATTTGAATGTTTTGTCACAGCTTCCCCTTGCTCTGCCCTCTTCATCTAGTTCAACACCATATGATCCTTAATCCTTGGAACTTGTTGTTATTGAATCTCACTGAATAAGCTCCAACTTATAGTGACGTTCTTTGATCTCACAATACCTATACAATCTCTGCTACTCATTGTTCCAGTCACTGTGTCAACCCATCTTCTTGAGGACATTCATCTCTTTTGTCGACTCTCTAATTTGCTAAACATAGTTTCCTTTTCCAGGAACTGGCCCCCCCTGAAATCTTGATGTGAACATTCACACGTAGGTGAAGCAACGTCACTACTCATTCACTCCTACCAAGTTGGTTCTGACTCATAGTGGTGCTTCATTGAGTTTCAGAGGCTATAAATCTCCTGAGAGGAGATTATCCATCTTTCTCCCTTGGAGCTGCTGGCTGATTCAATCTGCCAGAGAGGTGTAGCCTTTAGGTTAATAGCACAATTCCTCACAATCTAGAACAGGACATCATCTTGCTCTCTCTACCTCTCTTTCAGCAAATTGTTGTTGTTGTCCTTAAGTGCAATCGAGTCCCTTTTAATTCATAGTGATTCCATGTACAGTAGCCCTCAAACCTGCTCTATCCTGTGCCAACTTTACTGTCTCTGACACACCTACCCTCATTATCCAAGCAACTGAATCAGTCCATCTCATTGATGGTTTCCCTCTCTTTATCCCTCCACCCTACCAAGCATGATGTCCCTCTCCAAGGACTGGTCCCACTTTGCAACATGCCCAGAGTATGTCAGATGAAGCCTCAGAATCCTTGCCTCCAAGGAGCAGCCTGGTATTGCCCTCTCCAGGATGAACCTGTTTGTTCCCTGGGAGTCCATGGTATAGTCAACACTCTTCTCCAGCTCCACAGCTCAAAGGCATCAATTCTCTTTCTATCATCCCCAGTCATTGTCCAGCTCTCTGATGCATTGCAAGCAATTGACTATGGCCTGAACCAGATGCACTTTAGTCTCCACGCTGATGTTGTAGCACTTCAGTACTCTAGAGAGGTCCATGAAGGGCTGACTTTCCCAATGCAATTAGTGTCTTGATTTCCTGGCCGCTGGTGCCCAGAGTATTGATTGTAGAGCCAAACAAACTAAAGCTGTTAACAATCTCAGTCTCTTCACCATCTATCATAATGCTGTCAATTGGCCCAGTGGTGATAATCTTTGTTTTTCTTTTTTATGTTGAGCTTCAATCCATATTGAAGCCTGCAATCCTTGACCCTCTGCAGCAAGTGCTTCAGGTCCTCCTCAGTTTCAGGAAGCAGTGTTGTCTCATCTGCATAATTCAGATTGTTGATGAGTCTTCCTCCAATCCTGATGCCACATTCCTCCTCGAACAGCCCAGCCAAGATAGATAGATATATAGATAGATAGATAGATAGATAGATAGATAGATAGATAGATAATAGATAGATAGATGGATGTAGGTAAAGATAATGATATATGAGCTCTGGTGGCCTAATGGTAAGAAGTTACACTGACAACAAAAAAAGCATGCTTTTCAAATCTACAAGTTGCTCTGAGGAAGAAAGATAGGTAATCTCCTCCTGGGCAATTTATAGTCTCTGACAACCTGCAAGAAGGTCAGTTCCAACTGGATGGTACATAACAACAGCATATATGTAAATATCACCATATGTGTGTGTAGAAATAGAAATAAAAATAAAAATAGAAATAATATAAATATAAGGAATGAGTGCGGGGGGAGAGAGAGAGGATGAGTGGGAGAGGGAATGAAATGAATATCACTGGCACTGGTTTTGCTTTTGCTTTTCTGGGGAACTCATCCTAAGTCCCAAAAGAGTTTCTTAAACTAGATATCACTTCGTTAGGCAATGTTCATTTTAGGAAAGACATGCCCTAGGAAACTGTTCTCTATCTCATAGAAATAGTTCTCATTTTTACTTCTTGACAAACCTAAAAAGAAAAGGGAACAGAGGGATGAGGATGTGCAGGGGAAGGGGGGATTGATCATGGAGTTGTACAATTTGATGGGTGGGGGTGTGGTGAGGGAAATTGGAAGAATCTGTTCTAGAAAACAATGTATTCAAATTTTGTAAATCAACTAATATAATGTTTTTAAAGTACTTTTTTATTAATAAATCATTGAATGTGCAAAAATTAAATTGTTTTTAAAAAAAGGAAAGGGAAAGGATCTCATTGCCCAGGATCTCCTTTGCTATTCAATCAGCAAACATCAATCACATCCCTTCTGCAAGTTAGACACTGCTGAGTACTGAGCATAACTCAGATGGAACATGATGGACATGCTCTAGACATCTTGACCCTTGCACTAATTGAGTGAGACAACCAGAGAACAAGGAAATAAAGAACTAACCACTTTTTGTGATACTTCTAGGAAGCAAGCAAACGTACAGTGATACAGAGAATTCTAGAGAAGGGTGGAGATATAAAGTGGGCCTGGAGGTCAGTCATGAGAAGGCATCTTTAACAGGGAGTTTCCCTAGGTGGTTTCAGGGAAAAGGAAGGGCACGTAGAAAGGCTTTGAAGTAGGAAAAATTGACATATCAAGGATTCGAGTAGAGATAGCCAGTTACAAGCAAGTCCTCTCTGACTCATAGTGACCTTAAGTCCAGCGTTGCTCAGTCCTGTATCACTCTCATAGTCACCATGATTGTGGCTATTGCACCAATCTATCTCACTGAGAGACTCTGCCATCATCCTCATTGACCCTCTACCTCACGAAATATGAAGCGATTGATCCCTCCTGGAGAGTTCTTTAAAGCAAGCAAGTTCAGAGTGTTCTTTGCAATCCATTGAGTTTTTCTTGGTAAGGAATTGTGCTGCCAGTCCAAAGGCAGTTCAAATCTATCATTTCCTCATTCCACGGAAAAAAGAATAATCTCCTCCTGTGTGATTTGTTGTTGTTATGTGCTGTTGGGTTGGCTAAAACTCATAGAACAATAGCTCTAAACCCTGTCCTATCCTGAGCCACTCTCACTGTCTCTGACACCTACCTTGATTGGCACAGTCATTGTGTCAATCCATCTTATCCAGGGCCTTTCTCTCCTGCAGTAATCCTCTACCCTTTCAAGCATGATGTTCTTCTCTAAGGACAAGTACTTCCTGGAAAGATGTCCAAAATATGTGAAACAGTTTTTGACATTTTTTTCCTCCAAGAAGCAACCTGGTTTTACCTTCTCCAAATTGGACCTGTTTGTTCCCTTTTCAGCCCATGATATGTTCAATAATACTCTTCTACACCACCATAACTCAAAGGCACAGATTTTTCTTCTGTCATCCTTAGTCATTCTCTAGCTCTCAGATGCATAGCAAACAGTTGAGAAGACCATGGCCTAGATCAGGTGCAACTTAGTCTCTAGACTGACATTGTTGTTCTTCAGCACTCTGGAGAAGACCCTGACTGTAAACTTTTCTAAAGCAACTTGTTTTTTAATTTCCTGACTGCAAGATGAAATTGCTAACAACCTCAACAACATCATAATGTTGTCTGATGGTAAGAATCTTTGTTTACTTGATGTTGAGATGCAACCCATCTTGAAGACTACAGAGGCGAGAGACAAAATGATAAAATTTTGTACAATCAATGTTATCTTCATTTCAAATACCTGATTGATTTACAGCCTCTGAAAAATCCACTGGAGGGTCCAACTAAATGGCACTTAACAACAGTTTTCAGAAAGACTACCAGGTTCTTCTTTCTAGTCTATCTTACTCTTGAAGCTCCACTAAAACGTGCCCACCAAGGGCAACCCAGCTGGTATTTGAAATACTGGTGGCATAGCTTCCACCACAGTATAACATTAACAGGCAGGCAGTGGCTATGAAGAATAAAGGATGTGCATAAATAAATCTGTCTGGAAAAAGTATGATCAGGGTGTTCCTCAGTAACAAGGATGATGGGATTTGATGTCACATAATTAGGGCATGTGATCAAGAGAAGCCAGTCCCTGAAGCAGGACATCATGCTTCACAAAGCCAGGAGGGTCAGAGAAGGAAAAGTAGACCTTTAATGAGGTGGACTGAAATGACATCTGCAACAATGACGTTGAGCCACAGCTGAGATTGTGAGGATGGTGCAAGGCCAAGGTTGGACAGGGTTTCCTTCTTTGCACACATTGCTGCTGTTGTGTGCCATTGTGTCAGAACCTACCCATAGCTGACCCTTCACAGAGGCAGTAAATTACACGGGAGGATATTGCCTATCCTTATCCCAAGCAGCAGTGGGTGGATTTGAACAGAATGCCTTTGGGATTACAACTCAGCTTCTTGCCGTTAACCCATTAGAGCACCCTTCTATGTGCATGGGGTCACTATGGGTTGAAGTGGACTTTATAAGTGCCTAACAGCACCAATTGTTTGCTGCTCGAAGTTTGTTCACAAAACAGCAGTATCCATTTTTCCTTGGAGTTTTAGAAAAATGCAGACTCTCAGTCTTGCCCCCCACCCCTGCTATCAAATCCTGCATTTAAACAAGATTCCCAGGTGACTCTTTTTCATTCTGAAGTTTGAGGAAATGTCAAAACCCTGCTTCTAATTTTGACTGCATATTGGGATCTCCTGAGAAGCTTTGGGGAGAAAAATAATGCCTGATCACATTCCCAGAGATTTAAATGCTACAGGCTATACTTTGAAAATTCAAATGTCTTAAAGCTTCTCTTAGGATTTTCAAATGCAGCAAAATTTGAGAATCAGCTGTTGAAAGTCCTGCACAGACTCATTGACTCAATGCCGTCTAGTTGTAACTGACTCATAGTTGACCCTCCAGTGGGTTCCCGAGGCTGTAACAGACAGGGAAGGAATTGTCTATCTTTCTCCAAAGGAGTGGCTGGTGAATTCTAATGGCCGGAGAAGCATGGCCTTTGGGTTACCTACAGAGTAAATACTTTGTATGTATCTCTTCATTGAATGTTTGATCCTTTAACTTTCATAGAGATTCCCATGGTGACACTATAGCCAGAGAGAAATAGTGCCCCTTCTGACCCAATATATTAGGACTATTCCACCCAAAAAGATGAAGCAAGGCCCAGAACCATTTGGAGTAGATTCAGGATGACTATTCCTCACTATTCAATATGCTGGATAGCTACCAGTTTTAACATTGTGTGAATTCACTGACTTGTAAGAAATCATGGAATTCTTGACCAGTGCAAAGAGTTAATGTGTCTTGATAAAAGAAAAAGTAAGGCTTAATGCTATTCAGAGGTGCCTCAGAATAAAATCCTGGCTATCTACTGCCTCAAGAAACACTCACTAAAACCACTGGGGAGCACTTTTCAACTCATGACACACATGGAGTCAGCCTAAGTTCAAACCAACTCAAAGACAACTGCTGCAGCAGGTGGCTACTAAGGCTTGTATACCAGTAGCTGGGCTCAGAGGAAGCAATGTAATTGGAATAGGAATTCATCAAAACAGCACAGAATAGGAAATATTCAATGAAGACTTGAAAATATAGGGTGATAATAGGCATAAGTCAATGTTGTTGTTGTTGTTATGTGCGATTGAGTCTCCTGCGACTCATAGTACAACAGCCCTAAACCCTGCTCTATACTGTGCCAGACTCACTGTCTCTGACACGATTACTCCAGTCACTGATTTAATACACCTCATAGAGGGTCTTCCTTGCCTGTGCTGTCCCTCCACCCTCTCCAAGAACTGGTCCCTCCTTGCAACATGTCCAAAGTATGTCAGATGAAGCATCAGAATCCTTGCCTCCAAGGAGCAGCCTGGTTTTGCCCTCTCCAGAACAAACCTGTTCGTTTTCTTAGCAGTCCATGGTATATTCAATACTCCTCTCTATCACCACAGCTCAAAGGCATCAATGTTTTTCTATCATCCCTAGTCATTGTCCAGCTCTCTGATTCATAACAAGTAACGGCAAAGACCATGGCCTGTATCAGGTGCAACTTAGTCTTCAGAGTGACACCATTGCTCTTCAGCACTCTGGAGAGGACCCTAACAGCAGACTTCCTATTGTGGTAAGTCAATAACAATTAATTCTATAAAATGCAATATATATGATTGAGTGCATAAAACACAGTGTGCATGGATGAGACAATGTAAATGATAGATTGTATAAAACACAACATACGTACATGAAACACAATGTATATGAATGATTGTAGGCAAATCAATAAAAGTATGTTAAAAAAAAAAACCAAACAGCATGATTTTCATATTTCCTCCAGTGCTGGGCAGAGCCCACACCAGAGAAAATCCTCTTTAGGGCTGTCTGGCTACATTCTTGACTAATGAGCTCAGGACAGAATGTCCCTGTCCTGACATTACCAAGGGAGACTTAGGGGAGGGGAGGCGAAGAGGGTACAGGCTGTGATCAAGGTGAAGAAGTACCTGCTACGAGAAAGGCCCCAGGGTGTTTCCTGCACCTGTGCGTCTGAAGAATGCTCAGCGAACAGTGTGTACATTGGAGAACACACCACCACCCTCATGTCCAGGACATGATTTAGTGACCACAGGCATGGTCAGTTTTCCATTGCTCAAGAGTGTCCCGGCACCCAGGGAGAACGGCAAGCACACAAAGAAACCCTCACATTCACCACAAGAGGTTGCAAAAGGTTTTTCAGAGGATAAAAGTTGTTCATTTCCTCTTTGACGAGCCCTTCAGCTTTGGACGCCTCTTTCCAGTAGTGGTGTTCCAGGTAAAAGACAATTGTGGAAGTGGGTAAGAGTGTACGTAGACGCTGTGCAGGGAGGAACCAGAGGGGAAGTTTGAGTGGCACAAATCCTGCCTTAAGGATCTTCTCAACCTTGTGGGAGAAACAAAAAAATTCAATTGTGACTATACACAAAGCCATAGTTTGGCATGTGCAGGGTATTATACATCCCAGAAATAGCTGCATTAACTCTTACAGACTTCTGAAAATACCTGCTGAGTCATAAGGATTAACCATTCTAGGAATTAATCCAAAAACAAATCATGGAGTTGATTCAGAATCGTGGGGATCCCTGTGTCAGGACAGAATTGTATTCCATCATGTCTTCTTGACAGCAAGCCCTTATGGGAGCAGATCACCAGGCCTTGCTTGGCTGCCACTCTGGGGTGAATTCCAAGGACAACGTTAATGTCAGGTACAAGCTGTTTTCACCACCTAAGGGATTTCTTCCAGGGCATAGGTACTGAATAAGGTTGCCATGTTTTAAGATATTTGAAAGTACTTAGTTAAGTTCAAGATTTAAGTAAGAGTTGAACAATTAAACAGGCCCAAGATGATGTCACTTCACCAGAAAAAAGAGCCTTTGGCAAGAGAAACATAGAAGTCTTACCTGAGTTGACAGACATAGAAGTCTAATGTGAGTTGAATCGTACCAAAGAAATATTACATTTAGGGGGAATTACTGGTTTTCTTTAATGTAAATAATTATCTTTTGATTTACTTGTTGGTTGGATTTCCTAAGGAACTGGCATATTAGGCCCTCCTACTCATTATTCTGAATATTTGTACATGACATCCAACCATGAGTCCAATGAGTGAAGTGCAACGTTTGGTCAATTCCATACCTGCACCCAGGCAGCTGAAAGTAGCTGCTGTGATGCTAAACACTGTGACATTGATGAGTCAAATGTGATAATGGTTACCCATGGTGAACAGTGTTTGGTGGCGCTTCCTGATTAAAACAAGGTTGGAAGCAGGAGTGGCATCCACTTCTGAAATGGCTTGCCCCTGGAAACTCTATAAACAGTGCTCAAGACTTTGTTCATAGGGTTGCTATGAGTCATCTATGACTTGACAGCACTTAACAACAACACCCTCCATGACAAGAGATCCTGGTGGCTCTGTATATTGAGCACTGAGACGCAAGCAGAAAAGTCAATGTTTTGCATCCACCAGCTGCTTCATGGAACCAAGCTGTGGCAGTCTGTTTCCATAAAGAGACACTATGAGGCACTTCTGTTCTATCATCTAGGGTCACTATGAACCAGGATCCATCCACTCCACAATAGTGGGTTTGGTAGCTAAGGATGTTACTTGCAGCAGCCAACAGAAAGTTCAGCTATTTGAATCCATATCATTTGCTCCCTGGGAGAGAAAATGAGATGGTCTCTTCCCATAAAGATTAAGAGTCTTGAAAATCTGTTGGAGGGTCTCTATGAGTCAGAACCTTTACAAATGCCGTATAATCTGAAAAGACCAGAGAGAAGTCATGTTTCCAGCTTCATCTTCAGCACCTAGAATAGCGCCTGATATATAATAGGTGCTCAAAAATATATCAAATTCATGAAAGAACGAATAAATACAGCTAACATAGTCATTACAGCAAAGCAGTCATGCACATAAACATAGATGATTCCATATAATTTGCTAAGAATCTACTGCTTGATAAGCATTAATATCATACAATGTTAAGAGTAATGGTGCTGGCTTTTAAATCTTCTCTCAAGCAATCTGAAAGAGCAGCAGGGAACCTAGCAAATAGGGGGTAGATAACACATTCAAGGAACATATTATAGTCATTCTCATCTAGAAAGAGTGTAATGGTGTGTTTCTGGAACTCCTGCTGTGTATTTTCAACCAACTTTATTGAGATGTTGCAATATTCCAGATACAATGTCAATTGCTCTACCATCAAACTCACTTTACCCTTACTAGTTATACTTGAGGTAAATTGTTGTGTTTTAACTGATGCCATGTCAGCTCCAACTCATGGTGACCTCTAAGTAAAACAGAATGAAACTTTGCCTGTTCTTTTGGGGCTTTCAGAATCATTGTTATGTTCAAGACAATGGGTGTGGGCACCAAGTACTTTTTTAAAACAAAGGTGACAATAGTAGCAGCAATCTTGTTTTATGCTACTTGAAGGTTACTTTTTTTTTTTAATTAGTTTGCTTATAAAGTATTTTTATTATCTTCCAGTTTAGGGAGTTCACTTTCCAGCACTATATTGACCACCAGTGTTCTGTTGTGTTTTATGGTGTTTTCGCTGGCAATTTTCAGAAGTTAATTACTTCGTGTTTCTCCCTATCTCTCTTATTTTGAAAACTCCCCTGGAACTTGTTCACCCTGGGTGACTCTGATGATATTTGAAAGGCTGGTATAGCCTCCAACACTATAGCAACACACAAGCCCCTACATTATAACAAACTGACAGACTGCTTTAGATGGGGTAACTACTGTTTTCAATCCCGTTTCACTAAAGAAAAAAAATGAGGTACACAGAGATTAGATAATGGCTCAAGATAGAAACATAAAATTAGTGTAAGCAGGCAAATTACAAGGTTGTAAATTCCAATGCTAGCAAGCAAGAATGAGTCATGGTATCAGTCATTAAAACACATTCAGAATTGTCCCTTGGTGTTGGGGATGAGGACTGGTTCTAGAACCCACTGAGGATACTAAAATCCAAGGATTCTCAAGTCTCATATATAATATAGTATATTTGTACATAAGCTATATATTTCCTCCTATGTACTTTGTTATCTTTAGACTATTTATAACACAATATAATATGTGAATAGTACTTCATCCTCCTTCTTGATCATTTACATGCTATTTCTTAATAGCAATCTAGTCAATTCAGAATCATCATAGAAACAAAACTTGCATACACCATGAGAAGAGCACTAACAGGGAGGAAGGTGAACGACCTTCAAACAACAAGTGCTGAGGACAGACAGAGATGCAGGAGAAGGCAGGGTGCCACAGCAGATACGCCTGCACAGTTTTCAAACTTCTGGGTTCAGCCTAATTCTGGACATGAGGCAAATTCAAGTTTTGCTTTTTTAGAGCTTTTTGGGAATTTTCCTTCCCATATATTCCAATCTGTGTTTGCTTGAATCTACAGGTTCCTTAACGGCAGAAGGTTCAACCACAAGATTAAATCTGTGGGTATAGAATCCATGGATATAGAAGATTGGTTTATTTGACTTTTGCTTTGTTATTTATTTTTGTTTGCTTGTTTTAAACAACTTACATTGGTTCGGTGGCCTAGTGGAAAGGAGCTGCACTGCTAATCCAAAGGCCCGCAGTTCAAATCCACCAGCTGCTGGTGGTCAATTTTATTTCACCTTTGGTTTGTTGTTGTTGGGAGCCATGGAGTTGGCTCTTAAGAATCCTGTGACCCATCCTCACAATCCCTGCTGTGCTCAAATGCATTGTTGCAGTCATGGTGTCAATCCATCTCCTTGAAGGTCCTCTCTTCCACTTACTCTCTCCTTTTCGAAAAGGAGCTCTGGTGGTTCAGTAGTAAGGAGTTGCACTGCCAATCCAAAAGTTCACGGTTCAAATATACAAGCCGCTCCATGGGAGAAAGATGGACAAACTCCTTCCATGTAAGTTTCTGCCTCTGAAAAGCTTTTGGAGGATCAGCTGTGAGCTGGTTCTAACTCAATGGTACATAGCAACAAGATATATAACAATGAGTTATATAACAGCACCAACAAAATTGGCTACTACAGTCAAAGATTTCTGTGGCATGGAGTCTCCAACTTCCAAGAGAGAATCTGTTGGCAGATTAGGAAGTAGTGCTTCTCAAATTTTAATATAAAAGCCCACGCCTTTCAGATAGTTTGAATTCACCAGTTGTTCCATTGGATGAAGATGGACAGTCTCCTCCCATGCAATTTACAGCCTCAGAAACCCAACAGGGGGTCAGCTATGAGTTAGTCCTGACTTTACTGAAAGGAGAGTTTTGAGTCTGGAAGGGATTATGTTGAGTGAAATATCTCAGTCACAGCAGGACAAATTCTGTAGAAGACCACACAAGAACATGACGGCTATGGCAGAGGACAGGGGGTGAAGAGCAGGAAAAGAATGGGTAGATAATAAGCACTGCACTGGAATAGGTAAAGGGAAAGCCACTCTAAAAGGAATGGATGATTAGACATTATGTATATGACATTATATATATGTACATTATGTATTATGTATATGGTGGAAGATCTATCAACAATCTGCGTTATGCAGATGACACAACCCTGCTTGCTGAAACTGAGGAGGATCTGAAATGCTTGCTGCAGAGGGTCAAAGACTGCAGCCTTAAGTGTGGATTGAAGTTCAATGTCAAGAAGACAAAGAGTCTCACCACTGGACCAATTGGCAGCATCAGAATGGATGGTGAAGAGATTGAGATTGTTAACAACTCTAGTCTGCTTGTCTCCATGGTCAACATTCTTGGAACCAGTAGCCAGGAAATCAAAAAACATATTGCGATGGGAAAGTCTGCTGTTAGGTACCTCTCCAGGGTATTGAAGAGCAATGGTGTCACTCTGGAGACTAAGGTGTGTCTGATAAGGCTATGGTCTTTGCAATCACTTCTTATGCACCAGAGAGTTGGACAATGACTAAGGAGGATAGAAGGAGAATTGATGCCTTTGAGCTGTGGTGCTCAAGAAGAGTATTGAATATACTATGGACTGCCAAGAAAACAAACAGATTCACCCTGGAGAGGGTTAAAACGGGCTGCTCCTTGGAGGCACGGATTCTGGGGCTTCATCTGACATACTTTAGACTTATTGTAAGGGGGGACAGGTCCTTGGAGAGGGACATCATGCTGGGTAGAGTAGAGGGACAGCGTAGGAGGCGAAGACCCTCTATGAGGTGGATTGATTCAGTAACTGGGATAATCGGGATGGGAGTGTCAGAGGCAGTGCAATTGGCACAGGATAGAGCAGGGTTTAGGGCTGTTGTACATAGGGTCACCATGAGTCGCAAGCGACTCGACAGCACATAACAACAAACAACAACATATGACAACAATCTAGAACAGAACAAGTATTATGAAATTATTTAGGGGAGGGTAGGGTGGAAATGTTTGTGAATGAATAAATGAATACTGATCTCTTTGAAAACTTTCATTGAAATCAACATTAGAAAAATTTTTAAAAGACGTTTAAAAATGCAGATTCTGATTCAGTAGGTGGGGCCTGAGTTGTGCATCTCTCACACATTACCTGAGGATGTTAACGCTGCTGGTGCAAGGACCACAGGATAAGTAGCAAGATCTTAAGCTAGTGCCTAAACAAATACGTCTTGGGAGAAATGCAACTAGAGTGTGCTTTAGAAGCAGAAATGATGAGACATCATTTCACATGCTTTGGCATTGTGACCAGGCAGGCCCAGTCGCTGAAGAAGGACATCTTGCTTGGAAAAGTACAGGGTGAGGAAAGAGAAAACTTTCGAAGAGATGGATTGACACAGTGAGGGGCAGCTGAGATCGTGAGGATGGCACATCAACAAGCTGTATTTGGTTCACAGGATCCCTATGATCAGAGCCAATTCCAAGGAGCCTAACAACAACTGAAATAATAAGCCAAAGCTGAAATACAAGTGATTAATCTGCAACTGACAAGCAGAGGTCACTTCAAATGAGTGAACCATAGATGAAAAGGAGAAATAAAACTCTTTTGTCCATTTTTACTGTAATGACTGGCCAACGTATGTATTTACTTACTCATTCTTGCTTATTTATTCTGTTATTCATTTACAACTATCATTCTTTCCCAATCCTCTGGGATGATGCCACTGTAAAAGACAAAAGTCAAGACTTTCTTAATCTCTTTTCAAGTCTACAGCTATTGCCAGTTGTTATGCTAGTCAGAGATGAGGTTGTCTTAATACTTAGGCCTATCATTTATCTGTTGTTCCCACTGAACTAGAGAGTAGATATTAAAATACCTTTTCAGTTTATCTTTAACCAGAAGAAGTGTATCTCTTCTTGGCCTTTGGCAGGATACATGCTTCCTTAAACAGAGATCTGTGAGAGGCCTCTATTGGGGTCATTTTTCCTGCGGGTTGTTAATGAGATTTCAGGAAACAAAAGTATCCCCCACCGCACACTCTTCCCCAGACCAAGAAGAGGCTCAATTCTGCTGACAGGCCCTCAGGTGAGGTCTCTTTCACTCCCCCTATGTGAACACCTCCATTTCGCTCCTACTTAACATTCACTGAAAGGTCAGGAGGTTAAGATAGCTTGTCCTTCAAGACATTTTGCAAATATTAACTAATCCTAATAGCAAGCCTCTGGCAAAACAGAGGAACATGAGATCCCTAGTTATAGGATGCCACCTGGGGCAGCTTGAGGCTTGGCATTTCTACAGAGAGAAGCAAGTTTCAAACTCAAATTGAACAGCATCTCACCATATACATGTATATGCAAAATATATGTATATACACAAGTAAGCTCTGGTTCGATGGCAATAAGGTTTTGTGGGGGGTTTTGGGATTATGTAGTTGTGTATAGAGGGAAAGTGGAGTAAAAATTAATACATAGATAACAGAACTTTTAAAATCAGGTAAAGGAAAAAACAATATACAATATAAGATTGATCAGACATTATAATTAATTCTATTTATCAATTGTGGTGGCCTAGTGGTAAGACTCGATGGCACACAACAACAGTGGTAAGAAGTTGTGCTGCAATCCTGAAGGCACGTAGTTCAAATCCACCAGCATGCGGTTCAAATCCATGGAAGGCAGTCTCCTCCCATGCTATAAACTGCCTCCAGAAACCCACCCGAGGGTCAGCTATGGGTCGGTTCCGATGAGACAGTACACTACAACAACAAATCAATAATAACTAATGCTAGAAAACCAAACGTATGTGAAAGTTTGACTGCTAAAACAATGTAATTCGTAAGTTTTCCTTCAAATGGAAAAGAAAACTTATTTGTGTTTCTGGACTTGATGGCCACCGTATGTACATGTGATTGATATGTATACACATATACATACACATGTATATCAAATGTACACACAAGGTGCCCACCAAGTCCAGAAAAAGAAATGCATTTTAAATTATGTAAGACTGACATTTCAATGAATGATAAAATAATATTCTCTGAAAGTCAAGGTCTATGGCTGTCCATAATATAAACACTCCCTGCTTTGTGCACGAGGAGAGGAGTGTAAGTAAGCCTCAAGTCATTGATGGGGTGGAGAAAGGTACCAAAGACAGAACTGTCTGCCACATTTGGAGGTCAAGTCAAGTCCCTTCTTCCTGAAGAGTATTCTAAGGTTATCTTTCTTCCGAGGACTCCTAGACATCATTCCTTAAAGTGACTCAGACCCAGACCTCCTCTTGTCTATAAGCAGACACCTTCTCCTTCACTTTGGAATTCCTGGGCTCTGTGAACATCCTCCTGGAGATGACTGGAAAAGAGTTAAAGTAAAGGAGGGAGGCTTCATGCTTTGTGTTTTCTACAGATGGATGTAAAAAACTGAAGATGATAAAGAAAGCAAGGTCTTGGAGAAGATAGGGTGGGAGAGAACACAGAACAAAATAAACAGTTTGGTTTTGGAAATAAAGATTCAATGACCACTTCTCTAAGTCAGAAAAGAAATATTTTTAAAAAAAACCAAAAAACTCCAAAACCAATTCCTACTCTTTCCTATCTCCCTGTCTGACAAGGACATTTTATTCAGTATCAAAGAGAATAGTACACAGCATGCAGGAGCAATGAGTTTGTAAATTACTGCCTAACTTGAGAAGGACTGGAGGACATTATGCTAAGTGAACTAACTCAGTTCCACAAGGACAAATATTGTATAAGACCATTATTTTAGAATTGGGGGGTTGGAGATGTAGGAGCTGAGGACAGGTGGGCAGGGTGGTGGAGGTGGTGGCAATAATCACAGGGTCACACAATTTGTTGGGTGGAGGGAGGCAAGGGTGAAGGAAATGGAAAGATCTGTGGGTTAAACAATGTATACAGACTTTGTAAATAAACCAGTATAAAATTTTTTAAAAATTCAAAAACTATTGGGAAACAAAACCAA
>NW_006399851.1:6753431-6790510 GCF_000299155.1 Elephantulus edwardii | reverse complement strand
GAATTAAATAATATGTGTATAGAATTGCACTGGGAAAATCTATGATCAAGGACCTCTCCAGAATACTGAAAAACAATGATGTCAGCCTAGAAACTAAGGTGCACCTGATCCAGGCCATGGTCTTTGCAATTTCTTGCTATGTGTCAGAGAACTGGACAATGACTAAGGATGACAGAAGAATAATCAATGCCTTTCAGTTTTGGTGCTAGAGAAGAGTCTTGAACATACATACCATGGATCACCAAGAAAATAAGTATCTTGGAGATGGTGAAACCAAATTTCTCCTTGGAGACTAGGATTTTGAATTATCTTCTCACATACTTTGGGCATGTTGCAAGGAGGGATCAGCTCTTAGAGAAGGACATTATACTCATAAGGGACAGCAAAGGAGAGGAAGCCCTTGGATGAGATGGATTGATGCAGTAATTGAGGGGATGGGGGTAGGTGTATCTCAGTCAGTGAAACTGGCTCAGGACAGGGGAGGTTTCAAAGTTGTTATTCATACGGTCACTATTAGTCACAGATGACTTGATAGTACATAGCAATAGCAACATAAAGATATCCATAATCTTCTAAAGTTATGTCTAAAATATGTTGTCTCCAACGATTGCATAAATATAGCATAAAATTTTCCATATAAAATGTATGATTCTGTGACACTAATTACAAACACCATGTCATACAATCATTACTACCATCTAGTTCCAAAATATTTTCATCCTCTCAAACACTAACACTAAGCAATAACTTTCCATTTCTACTTTTTTCAACCCTTAATGAACCTCTTGACATAGATATATCAGAAGACGTTAAAGCTTCCATAAAAGTACCATGATTGAAAATAAAGATTTAGTATTTACTTTAAAAAAATAAAAACTAACAAAACAAAATTCTAAAGCATTAATCAAGTATTTGTACAAGATAACTCTGGTGGCCTAGAGGGAAGAAACTGTGCCACAATCTCAAAAGTATGTGGTTTATGGCCACCAGCTGCTACATGAGAAAGGATGGGCAATCTCCTCCTGAATGACTAACCCGCTGGTGAGTCAGCTGTATTTCGGTTCTGATTCTATGGTATAAGCCTGTGAGTTGTGGTGCTGCAGAAGTCTTGAATGTACCATGGATCACCAAGAGAAGAAACAGGTCTATCTTGCAGAGGGTGAAACCAAACTACTCTTTGGAGGCTAAGGTTTTGAAACTCTGTCTCATATACTTTGGGCATGTGGCCAGGAGGGGCCAGTCCTTGAAGAAGGACATCATGCTCTTGGAAAGGCGGAAGGACAGTACAGGAGAGGAAGACCCTGGAAGAGATGGATTGATACAGTAACTGAGAAAATCAGGGTTAGGGTGTCAGAGAAGGTGAGACTGGCTCAAAATAGGGCAGGCTTCAGAGTCATTGTACATAAAGAGTCGCTTTGTACTACAAATGACTCAATAGGACATAACAACAAGGACCATTAATAAACTTTGCTGTCTATTTGCCTATTTTAGTTATTTTTAAAGTTATATCAGATAGTATTTATCTTTTGGGGTTTGACATATTTAATTTACCATGTTTTCCACACATCAGGAAGATTTGGAGGCCTACTGTATAGGGAGTTCAGCTGTCAACCCAAGGCACAAGCTGAATCCACCAGTTTCTCCACAGGAAAAAATGGACAATCTCCTCGTGTGCCCTTTATAGCTTCTGAAAACTCACTCAGGGTCAGCTATGAGTGTTTCTACCTCGAAGGCAATGAAATGAGCTTTGAGATGCCCATAAACTAAATTTCCACATTTATCAACTGGGCCATAGAGTTTATTGTTGTGAACTGCCATCAAGTTGGCCTTCTGTTCCTGGAGCCTCTATGCACAATGGGATTTGACCACCATGAAGCATAAGATCTTAATAGACTGATTGTTTTAGAAGTAGATTGTCTGGCTTTTCCTCCCAGATTACCTTCATCCAGAACAGTCCACTGAGCCCTAGTCAGCATTATGGCAGGACACAGGCCTTTACTGACACACTGGTGGTGGCTGCCCTTGAGGTGTATTGTGCAGGAAAGTTCTGTTGTAAACCAAATTCTCATCTCACTGACTCACTGCCATCCAGTCATCCCTGACTTGCGTCATCCCTTGTAGAGAGCCTTAAGGCCATCTCAATGGGGAAGTTCACATATGGATGTCATATACCAAATACATCTTAAACTAGAGCCGGCAAGGAACTCATTCATTTTTCTCTGATCGATAGTTCCAGACACACCCATTTTTTTCAGTAGTATTTTTTTCTGACTAGATTTTTCTGCTTTCTGAAAAGATTATATTTTTAATGTTGCTGTTGAGGGCCATGAAGTTGACTGTGACATAGAGTGACGCTGTAAATAGTAAATCTGAACTTTGCCCTATACTGAGCCATTCTCATGATCTCCTTCCCACGTAAGCCCCTTATTGCATTCCATCTTGTTGTCAGTCCCTCTTGTTGAAGGCCTTCCTCACTTTCTCTAACCCTTCCACTTCCACAGCATATGGTCTTCCAAGAACCACACCCTCTTGACAATGTGCCTCTAAGTACGTGAGACAAGGATTCTCCATTGTTGCCTCTGAGCACTCTGTTTGCACTTCCTTCAAGACAGACAGACTTGTTTGGCTTTCTGGCAATCCATTGGACTCAGTACTCTTTTCCAACACTACAACTCAAAGATATCAATTCTCGTTTCATCATCCTTACTCATTTTCCAACTTTCACATGCATATGAAGCAACTGCAAAGAGTACAGCTTGGATCAGGCACACCTTGATTTTTAAACTGACACTGGTGCTCTTTTTCACTTTGGAGAGGTCCTTGAGACTAAATTTTGTGGATGAAATCATAGACAACTTCAATCTTTTCTCCATCTAGTATCACTTTAATTGAAATTGTTGTTGTTGTTATGTGCCATCGAGTTGCTTGCGACTCATAGCGACCCTATGTACAACAGCCCTAAATTCTGCTCTATCCTGTACCAATTGCACAGTCTCCGACACACCCATCCCAATTACCCCAATCACTGAATCAATCCACCTCATAAAGGGTCTTCCCCTCCTGCACCTGCCCTCTACCCTCCCAAGCATGATGTCCCTCTCCAAGGACCTGTCCCTCCTTTTAAATCCAGCATAGCACTACAGAGTGGAATCTCCCTCCACTCTGGAAGCCAGCTGGCTAACTGGCAGGATGGCTAGTGTCTTGATGGCAGCTCCTCTTGGTGGCAGTCAGGCAAGGGAAGTTTCTGGGGTCCTTTTCCTTGTGTGTTACTGTCCCTTTTGCCCTTCTAAGGTGGGTGGTCAGCCCTGGGCCTTAGAGTAAGGGTAAATAAAGGGTGGAGCCTGCTACAGGGGGTAGCTAAAAATCCTTTAGGGTGCTTGGGCCTGCGGTGCTAGAGCCAGCCTTTACTTGTTTTTTGTGAAATGTTCTTCTATGTCATACAGCCCTGGTATATCCACTTGCTGTACAAAGTAACTTGTGGTTGCTGTGAAGATGAACACTGTGACACCGATGTGTCAAATGGGAGAATGGTTACCCATGCTGGACAATGTTTAGTGGAGCTCCCTGATTAAAACAAGCTTGGAAGCAAGACTGGCATCCACTTCTGTAAGAGCTTGCCTCTGGAAACCCTATGAACTTGGAGAAAGGACAAAAGTTATCCAAGTGTCCAGGTCTTTTCATTCATAGGGTCACGATGAGTCACCTCTGACTCGATGGCACTTAACAACAGCACTGCAAAGTGTGGTGTTATTCTTGAAAATCATTGAGTCAGAACTGACCTATAGCAGACCCTCCACTGGGTTTTTAGAGGCAATTAATTGCATGGGAGGAGATTGCCCATCCTTCATCCACAGAGCAGCTGGTGGATTTGAACCATGTGCCCTTGAGATTACATTGCAGTTTCTTGTCACTAGGCCATCAGAACTCCTACAAAGTGTGTTAAGTGAAAAATATAAGAGCGACAGGTTGTATTAATTGGAATAAATGAGAGCAGGCTGGCAAGGAAGGGGTCAGCGATGGAGGAATAGGCAGGCCACTGACACAGTGCTCGTCATATCTAGGCCAAACTGAAAGGTAAATAAATCCCACCTTCCTGGATCCTCTCAAGTATTCCCAGACAATGAAGGGGTGCTCACAGGTTCAAATTCAAATTCAAACCATCACTTTGACTTTGAATTCAAAAGATCTTATCAGTAATGATATCTGCTTTGAGGGGAGATGAAGTGGAACAAACCAGTGGTTAGGAATCAAGACACTTAGATTGCATTCCTGGCTCTGGCTGCTTAGTCCTTTGTGACCTCAGGCTGCATTTCTTCTCAGGCAAGATCAGATTCAACTGATGCCCCAGGTAACTGAGATGTGTACCCAGGGGTTGAGAACTGCTGCCTTAGGGTCAAGACTCACTAGAGCCACTTCATAAAAAATACTAATGCTCAGGGCCAGCCCGCATCAACTGAACTATAATCTCTGGATGAGTTAGGTGCTGTGGAGTCAATTCTGACTAATGGCAGTCCTATGAAGAGACTCAAATCTTGTCCTCTCCTGCACCATTCTCTTATTGTTATTAGGTAACAACATTGTTAGATGTGTTTCAGATCTGAAACTTGCCCAATCCTACACCATTCCCACAATCTCAGACATGCTTGAGCCCATTGTTAAAGTCACTGCTGAAAGTCAGTTCATCTTGTTGACGGTCTCCTTCTGTTTCTCTGACTTTCTCCTTTCTAATTAGAATGTCTTTTACCCTCTTGCTCAAAGGACTGACCCGTCTTGACAACAAGCCCAAACTATATGAGATGACATTTCACTATCCTTGTTTCTAAGACACCTGGATGCATTTCCTCCAAGACAGCCTCGTCTGTTCTTTTGGCTGTCCATGGAATATTCAGTTCTCTTCACCAGTACTCCAGTTCTAAGGAACTGATTCTTCTTCTGTTGTTTTTATTCATTGTCTATCCGGACGTTAGTATTTCTTTTAAAATACCACAAGCAATTCTAATACTCTAAGGACTAGAGTTTTCTAAGGATTTAGCACCCCAACCTAGGGCCTATGGGACCTGTGAACCAGGGAGAGATGAGTATACACTCAAGTACATTTATACTCATTCTATACTCTCTTAACACCCCCAAAGAAGGTCTCCAACCTAGCCCTAGAGCTTTGTACAGGCTTCATCCCTAGAGATTTCTACAGAAACAATAGTTGTACTAACTTTGTTTTTCTTCTTACCATTCCTCATTTTTTAAACTATTTTAAAAATACCTTTCTTGATTCTGTTTCATGCTACATGACAGAAATGGTCAATATTAAAGAGCAGAATTGTATTCCTTCACAGTTCTGGAGGATTAAAGTTTCAATCAGACTTTATGTTGTGTCAAGTCCTTCCTTGTAGGTAGTTTTTGGTGTTCGTTGTTTCTGAGGATGCTTGAGTTACAGACAAAATTCATATCTCTTTATGCATCACAGGGTCTAATCTGACATTTATAAGCTCAGAAGTGTATAAACTCAGTGTTCACTTTCATGGCTTAGTGTGTTACATGTTGAGTTGCAGATGAAAAGATTGCCATTTCAAACCTACTAACTACTTGTGCAAGCTAAAGAAGGCAATCTGCTCCTGTAAAGAGTTGTCGTTATTAAGTGTCGTGAAAGTAGCTATGAACAAAAGATCAGAATGCTGCACCATCATCATGGTCTTGGATATATTCAAGTCCAACATTCCAGTCATTGTATAAATCCATTTTGTTGGGAATCTTATCTTTTGCTGACCCTCTGCCTTTCCTAACATGATTTTTCCAAGGACTGGCCCCACCTTAAAATATTCTCCAAGTTTATGAGCTGAAGCTTCATCATTTTTGCCTGTAAGGAGCATCTTGATTGCATTTCCTTCAAGACAGATATTTTTTTCTCTCTCTCTTGTGGGATGTTGTGGGATGTTCAGTACTCTTGTCGAATACCACAGTTCATAGGCATCAATTCTTCTTCTGTCATCCTTACTCATTGCCCACCTCTTAGTTGCATAAAAAGCAGGTGAACACTGCTTGTATTGACCTGAATCCAAGGTATGGATTAGTTGCACCTTAGTCTTTAAACTGACAGTCTTGCTCATTAGCAATTTAAAAAGGTCCTTGGCAGCAGATTTTTTTTTCTTAATTCAATTCAATGTCTTTTTCGAGATTTATAGCCTCTGAAAGCTGACAGAGAATCATCATGAATCTGACTGGCTGAGTGGGTAGTGAATGTAGTTTGTGTGGGCAAGGGGGCATTTGCTTTGTGTTCACTTAAATGCAATCTAATTAACATAACAAAGAAGACCCTAGTCCCATAATCCAGGATTCCTTCACAGGGCACCATCACAAATTCAGCTTAAAAATAAGTGCTTGAAGTTTACTGAGAGATAGAGATGATCTGAACCAGGGAAATGTCTATTGTTACAGAATGGAAATGCTGGACCAAGGAAAGGCATCCTTGCATTGTTGGAGTGGCAAATAGGGTAACAAAATTCAGAACTAGTTGAAAGACCATCTGAGGAGTTAAATGTGGGTTATCTAGAATAGTACTGAATTTCCAATAGACTGTCAAAAGAAAAAAAAAATATGTCTTGGAATAAGTGCAACCATGGTACTCCTTAGAGGCAAGAATGGTGACATTTCATTTACTTTTGGTATATTGTTACAAGAGGCTAGTCCTTGGAAAACGGCATCATGTTTAGAAAGGTGGAGGCTCAGTGAAAGAGAGGAAGACCTTCAGGAAGTTGAATTGATACAATGACTGTAACAATATATGTCAGAGATGGTGAGGATAGTAGCAGAGTAGTGCAAGATTCAGATCTCTTGTTCCTAGGATCACTATGAGCCAGTCATACTAAACTCAAAGGCACATAGCAACAACATTCGAAAGTTGTAATTTGGCAACTTTTAAACACATATGTTGTGGGATTGCAATAGGTTAAATGTTCATGCCATTCAGTTTATTATAAGATGGTCCCTGTATGGTAGACAGACCAATTTTTCTGGTAAACTAATCTTCCTTAATCATATCTATTTCTGGAAGTCTCTTATGAAGATTTAGATAGCAGTGTATCTCAGGACTCCTTTGCATCTTGTATTTGTTCACCTATAATGACTGAGACTCAGAATAATACACCAGATATCCTGTATAGACCAGATATCAAATAAAAGGAATATTGTCCCTGGTATATCCAACCTAAGTCACCTAAAAATTAAAGAAACTGCCATTTTGAAAGGCAGTTCTTTTAAAATCCAGTTAAAAGTCCTATGGAGTTTATCATTCTGTACAACTTTTCCTAGTCATCTGAATCTAACATGGATGGGCAAGACTATGTGAATGGGGCATGTTGGCCTATCCACAAGGGGATTGGCTGTCTCACCAGTCTACTAGTGGATTAGCCAGTCTCAACAATCTACAAGGAAATTGGTTAGTCTCACCAATATATTGAACAGCCACAGAAACAGATCTTCTCATTCCATGAAAGAGAATGGAAGACAATGCAGGGCACCCTTCCTGCTCCAGCTATACCTATGACAGCAACACCTACAGTTGAACTGGAGACCTGTAGTGAGATGAAATCATGAAGAGTGGAGGCGGGGAACCAATATTGGCAGGACTGAGAAACTGGGAACCACTGTCCTGAAGGTGGGAGGCTTGAGGCTGAGTTGCTTGCATGGACATTTCGGGAGCTGTCTTGATTGCATTCTATTATTAATCTAGATTATAATCTTTTGCCTCCTTCCATATAGTTCTGTGAACTATTGCATCATATTTTGGATCCACCAAAGCAGTAAGATTGACATTGAGATGAGTACAAAAGAAGTATGGGGGGAAAAAAAAAGAAGTATGGGAGACACGTCTGATGTCGTGGAAATCGGTTTTATGCTAAGTTGGTAAAGGCCAGATAAGTACAGACTAATGTTAAAACTTTAAAATGGAGGTAAGACTCCAGTTTTAGATTTGCACAAACACAAAGTGCCTCTGATTTTAGACTCTCTTACAACAGGTTTTCTTAGGGACTGTCAAGTCAATTATGACTCATAATGATCCTTTGAAGAACAGATCTGAACTTTGTCCTCACTCCTATGTCATCCTCACTATCTTTGTTATGCCCACTGTTACAGTCAGTCATTGGGCACAATCGAATCTATTTTGTTGGTATCAGGGTAAGGATGTCAGCACATCATTTTAGTGGGAAAAGGGAGCAAAATATTTAATAAATCATAACACATGTATGCCAAAAACTACCCAAGCCCATTGCTGTTAAACCTATTCCATTAGATTTCCAAAACCACTGGATTTCTAAGGCTATAAATCTTTTATAGTAGTAGACTGTGCATCTTACGTCTGTTAAAATCACAAATTTAGAGTTAGCTGTCAGTTACCTAAGATAAACTGTGATACCAGGGCTCTTTAATCTAGCCATGCTATTGTTGTTGTTAAGTACTCTATAGGTAGGCATCTGCTTTTACAGTTACGAACCATGGAGTCAGAACTGACTCATACTGACCTTCCAACAAGTTTTCAGAGGCAGTAAATTACATAGGAGAAGACGTCATGCTTCTCTCTTGGAGCAGCTGATAGCTCATATATTTATGCACCTGTGCAGTCATCACCCAGATTAAGATGAAAGCATTCTTACATCCAAGATTTGTTCTACCATTTTGAGAGGACAGAGAATAGTCTACAAAATGTGGCGAGTAGCTTGTCTTCAACGGCTGCTATATTTTCTAATTGAATGGCTGTGTCCTGTCGCTGTTCACAATGAAAGGTTCAATACAACTTCTCCATTTCTGTTGTGAATAAATAATTATGGCAAAATATAGCTAATCCTTTCCTCCTATTTGTGAAGCTACCACATATGCTTTTCTTGTTAATTTGGGGAAATATTTGCCTAGTTTTCCTTTATGCCTGAGGTATGTATGTTGTTGTTATGTACTGTCAAGGTATACATATTAAAAGATAAATTTCTAAAAATTCATTTCATGCCATTTTTGGGGGCATGGGCTGGGTTTATCCTCCTCTCTCAGAGGTCTGCATTTCTTATAAATATGAACTGAATGAACTTTGGACTTCTTTCTCTCTCATTGCCTTTGAATAAGAACCAGCTCTAAGCTGACCCTCAGGGTATTTTTAGAAATGGTAGCACAAAGGAGATTACCATCATTCTCCAGAGGAATAGCTGGTAGAACTGCCTGACTTTGGGTTGGCAGTTCAATTCCTTACCCAGCGGGCCACCAGAACTCCCTTAACTTTGACTAGAGGACAGGTGGAGGGTCAGGAAATGAGAGGAAGACCATCAATCAGAAGGGCACCTGTCTCAGAGATCTGCTGTTCACAGGGTTCCTATGAGTTGTAGTCAACTCAACAGCACCTAAAAACAACAACATTTGAGGGATGTGTAAAGCAATAGAACATATTCACCAACTTCAAGATTTTGGTCTTGGTGCTGAAAAAGGGCAAGTTTCCTTGAGTCAAAACGCTGAATACCTTAAAAGTATTTCACAAATAGAAAATAAGATGTTACTAGGTACAAACACTTAATAAAGACTTCAATTTGAATAGGTTATAAATCTACAGATGATGGGGGAAGTACAGTGGAGGGGAAGCCCAGTTACACTGAGAAAGATCCTGGTCCTGATCAAGAAGTTCAGGTCTCGGGAGATATAGAGAGAATGAGGGGAGCATTCTAGATTGATGGAAGAGTCGAGCTGAGACATAAATGCTAACATCTTGCGAACCATGTGAAGTGCAATACAAGGACACTGAGCTAGAAGCAGAAAGGTAGCTTCTCGAGGAAGGGGATATGTAAAAAGGCCATTAATGAAAAGTGAGCAATAAAGGTCTTAACTGTCTCTGAGAATGTTCTGTGAACCTTGTCCTGTCAGCTGTCAGAAGATTAAAAGCTCACGAACTTACTAGAAACTGCTTCCACAACCTAGGTGTGAACTCGCAACTGGGAGGTTGTCAGTTGCCTGGAGGGAGAGAGAAAGTTGCATCTAAGAACAATCTTAAAGTTTGAAATTTAAAGGTGATAAGGTGTGCTGAATCGTACAGAAGATATTGTTAGTACCCTTAGAAATGAGAAAGTTGACATGGAGAAACTAGTATTTTAATTCGCTGAAGAGGGAAAGACCTTCAACAGTATGAATTAACACAGTGACTGTAACATTCATTGCACACCCAAGCACATAATAAACTGTGAGAATGGTGCAGGATAGGACAAGGTTTAACCATTGTTCAAGCTGTATTCTGTAAGGCATGGACAGGTAAATGTCTCATATTTGTGCAGCATCAAATACAGATCAGGAAGTACTGGACTGCAAAGAGAAAAGGTGGATAACTCCACTCTGTTCCTTGCCTTGAGAGCTATGTGAGTCCCACCTGTTAACTTCTAGAAAAATTTAATGCCTTTGTATACAGGTTATCCAGAAGAAGTAGAAAAAGCAATTAGGACACACTTGGAGAAAATTAGAATTACCATTTTCTGTTCAGCCTTTTTCATTTACATGTTTGACTGGGTCTTTGCAAACATATCAACATGTCAAATTTGGATCCATTTTTTAAAAATCCTAGAATCTCCCACACCAGGACCTCAGACCCCAAAATTACCACACAACTAGACCTAGGGTGAATTGTGTCTTTTTTTAAAAATACCAGTTGACTTCTTATGTATAGAATGAACAGCAAAAATAATCAGCACACATTCTCCAGAGCGAAGCTGATTGCAGGCTAGAATCTGTACAATTCTCACACATCATGGACAGCATTTATTTTGTAATTGTCCAGGTGCATAACTGGTGGTCTCTTTTCCCTGAATGATCAAATGCCAAGCATTACTGGAGGCAGAATAGCAGAACACGAGAGGCAATAACCAGGTCTGGTATGACCATTCTCAGGCAGAGAGTGGGAGAATGCATGCTACCTCCTCTCTGGTCCCAAAGCAGTGAACCGTGATGTGAAAAGAATACAGCTGGCCAGCCACAGAGACTGCTGGGGGCACACAGTGTCCTGAAGGCAGCAGAGAAGGGACACAAGAGCAAGGTGGCCCTTGCTGCAAATCAACTTATCACCTAAAGTCTCAGGGAATTTATGACACTGAAATATAGGATTTGTCATTTTCCAGACTATAAAACAAGGAAATTAAAATATATGCAAGAGAGCAAGCAACAAGTGTTTGCTCAATGATATTTAAAATATATGATGTTCACTCCAAGATGTATTTAGGAAATTGTTGTTGTTCTTCTTCTTATGAGCCATTAAGTCGCTTATGACTCATAGTGACCCTATTTACAGAGCCTGTCCTGTCCTAAGCCAGTCTCATTGACTCTGATACACCTATCCCCATTGCCCTAGTTACTGTATTAATCCATCTCATCTGGGGTCTTCCCTTCCTGCGCTATCCCTCCACCCTTCTGAGCATGATGTCCTTCTCTAAGGATTGGTCCTTCCTGGCCATGTGCTCAAAGTATATGATAGAGCTTCAAAATCCTAGCCTTCAAGAAGAAACTTGGTTTCACCCTCTCAAAGACAGATCTATTTCTTTTCTTGGTGGTCCATGGTATTTTCAAGACTACTCTCCAGCACCACAACTTGAAGGCATCAATTCTTCTTCTGCCATCCTTTGTCATTATCCAGCTCTCTGATGCATAGCAAGTAATTGTGAAGACTATGGACTGGATCAGTTGCACCTTAGTCTATAGAGAGACATTGTTGCTTCCCAGAACTCTGAAAAGGTCCCTCACAGCAGATATACCTAATGCAATCCACCTTTTGATTTCCTGACTGCTGGTGCCAAATGAATAGAGTATTCCCAAAATATTTGTTTCCACTTTGCAAATGTTAGAACAATCTTTCTTTCTTTGTCATGAAGATGCATGATGAATACATTTCAATTTGGGCATGCTGTTTTTTGGTTGGTTTGTTATTTGGTTTTTCCCATGGTTGTTTATCTATAATAAGTATAGCACACAAATTGCACACACAATAAAATTAAGAGTTGTTTTTCCATGATTACCCATCACTCCATACAGATACATGTTTATGTTAAGAGCTACTTTGATCGATTGAAATGATTAAATGTCATGTTAGGTAATGATTAAATTTACAATAGGCAATGGCTCTTGCATTTTGAATAAAGACGTACAACAATACTGCCACCACTGATTCCCGCTGAGTCAACTCTGATTTATGGTGACCCACATGTGTCAGAGAGAACTGGTCGACATGGGGCTATCAATGGCTGATTATTCTTTTTCACATTATTTTTTCAATTGGCTTGCTAACAAAGTTTATGTACATCATATTTCACACTATTCTTCATTCATGTTGTATTTCATACAATCATTCTCATGCACTATGTTTTATCAAATCAATCACCATTGAACCTTGACAATCATTACCTTGTCTTTTCTGGTTCCTGCTGAATCCTTCCCATTTTCCCTGTCCCCTTCCACCACCCCCCAAACTGTGCAGCTCTATGGTTCCACTCCTACCTGTCCTCACTTCTCCACTCCCTTCCTCGGGTTCCTGTACATGTTTTGCTAGTTATCCTTCTCTTTTTTACAGTAATGCTATTTTTTGCAGTATTTGTCTTTATGAGACTGCATTCGTTCACTCGGCATAATGCTTGCCAGCCTCTCCCAAGATAAGTGATATCTTTCAAAATTGTTGTTCCTTAGTGCTGCATAGTATTCCCATTGTATGAACATACCACAATTTCTCAATTAATTTGTTAGTGGTTGAACATTTGTGTTGCTGCCATCTTCTTGTGATGGTGAATAATGCTGCTATGAACATTGCTGTAGAAATCTCCATTTGTGTCTCAGATCTAATTTCTTTGAAGTATATTCTTAGTCATGGGATAGCTGAGTCGTATGGAATTTCTATGTTCAACTCTTTGAGGAAATGAATGGCTTATTTATGAAAAACAAATTGCTAGAAGTTTCTTCCACTTCTCTGGATGCAACAGAACCTTTTGATTGATCACTTAGTACATTAATGATTTACACCATGAGTGGTCAAATGTGATTGCCTTGTGTAAATAAATCTTGACTTTTTGCTTTGTTCAGAAATATTTTACAAGTAAAACAATATTGCATGATCTGGCAAATACTAGCAGACAAGAAGGGAAATTCAATGATGGTTAATGAGTAGAAGACAAGTGAAGTTGGGATTGTCTGCTGGAAGCATGGTGACAAAGATGACAATGCAGGTCTTCGGTGCTGCCTTCTTTCCAGTAAGCATCATTCCTAGGGCTCATTTCCTCTGAACCCAACCTCCCCTGACAGCAAAGACGGACTTGGTACTTTCATTGGCCCTCTCTTCAACAAAGCTCATCTGTCCTTATCTTCTTTTTCTTTACTACGAGCCAGCCAATATTGAATTATTCTGATAGTTTTAACCTTGAGTTCTTATAGTGTAGTTCTTACATGGCCCAGTAACAACAAACCCTGAGCTTTGTTAGAAACAGAATACCAGGACCTAACCAGACCTACTGAGTGACAGGCTTCATTCTAGCAAATTTCCCAGGTAAATTGTAGACACATTAAAGATCTATATTCTAACTTTCACTCAAACCCAAACCAGAACTATGATAGGCTTGAGCATAGCATGGAGAATATTGGAAGTAATCAAGGCCTTGAAAAGATCACCAAATATATTCAGTAAAACCTGTGAAAGTCAGGAATAGTTGAAGACAGAAACCAGGCAGAGCAGGAAATAACAAATCATTTCCACTACAACAAATGATAGGAAACAGAAAAGATTACACCTTCTCGAAGGTAGAAATCATATGAGACTTAGAGAGGGGACAAAGTTAATGTCACTTATTTCTAGCTTTCATAGACTTTATAATAGTAAATACATCTTCTGCTCACTTATCAACATAGTAAGGCCCAAAGACAGAACTGTTATTTGAAAATTGGCATTATGTGAAAATGGAGATGGTAACATATTTACATGATTACATAGCTGCAAAACGATATGATTACTTAACTGTCAAGTCATTACATAACTGCCAAATTTTATGACTATGTAACTGCCAAATTATAGGATTATGTAATTGATAAGTTACATCATTGCATAACTTCAAAATTATATTATTACATCACTTTCAAATTACATCATTATATAACTGCAAAATTGCATAATTGCATAACTGCCAAATTATATCACTATATAACTGCAAAATTACATGGTTATATAATGTAATCATTATTACATAATGTCAAAGCACAGTTTTACATAACTTCCAAATTACATGACTATGTAACTGACAAATTACATCATTACACAGCTGCAAAACTACATGTTTACTTAACTACCAGATTACATCATTATATAATTGGCAAATTGCATCATTACATAACAATGGTTGACAGTCCAAACATTTTGACACATAGCATTAACCATCACTTACAGTGTCACTTTTACTCCACACCTCAGCATTCATTACCTCTATATAATAGTATACAATATGTTGTTGTTGTTATGTGCTGTCGAGTAGCCTGCGACTCATAGCGACCCTATGTACAACAGCCCTAAACTCCGCTCTGTCCTGTGCCAATCGCACTGTCTCTGACACTCCCATCCCAATTATCCCAGTCACTGAATCAATCCACCTCATAGAGGGCCTTCCTCTCCTGCTCTGTCCCTCCACCCTCCCAAGCATGATGTCCCTCTCCAAGGACCGGTCTCTCCTCACTACATGTCCAAAGTAAGTTAGACGGAGCCTCAGAATCCTTGCCTCCATGGAGCCACCCGGTTTAACCCTCTATTGTTAATAGGGATCTCTTAGTGGTAAAGAATCATACTGGCAACCTAAAGATATGCTATCATAACCCACCAGGTGATCTATAAGAAAAAGATGAACAATGCACAAAATAACTATTGAGAAGATTTTTAAAAATTTGTTATAAATGAAAAAATAGCAAGGTAGTTACAGTCAAGGGGTAGATATATTAACCTCAAGTCCCATTTACTTTCAGCTTTGCTCAAGTGCATACAATTGAATTTTAATGTATCCTTTTTTAAAAATAATTTATTTCTTATTGTATACCATCAAATTGGATCCAACTGTCACAGGAGGAGATTGCCCCTCCTTCTCCTGCAGAGCATCTGGTGGATTTGAATCACACACCTTTGGAATTGCAGTACAGCTTCTTGCCACTAGGCCACCTGAGCTCCACACAATTGAATTCTCATGATACCAAAACCAAACTCATTGTTGTTCTTACCCTATAACTCTTGAGCTGGGGCCAACTCACAGTGACCCTTGACAAAGTTTCTAAGGTTGTAAATCTTTGGGGGAAGAGACTGCCCATCTTTCTCCCATGAAGTGACTGATGAATTCTGACTGCCAGCTTTCCCATTAGCCTGATACATTATACACTATGACATCTTGATTTCAACTCATAGTGACTGTTGTTTTCAGATCTGTTGTTCATTGGGTCCTTATGAGTCGCAGTGAACTCCATAGCACATAACAACTTTGGCTTAGGAGTAAGAAATATGATCTTACCCATATGGGTTATTCACTTACAATTTCTGTTAACTAAAGCATGAGAACATGGCACGAGAACAAGAACTGCAAATGAATTTGACACTGTTATAAAAATGTCATGTGAGTCTTCATTGTGAGCCTGGATCCCACTAACGTTAGGTTATTGCTGTTGTTATGTGCCATCAAGTTACTTGCGACTCATAGTGATCCTATGTACAAGAGCCCTAAACTCTACTTTATCCTGTGCCAACCTCTGTCTCCGACACACTCACTCTCACCACCCAAATCACAGAATTGATCCCTCTCATTGAGGATCTTCCTCTTCTGCTCCGTCCTTCCACCCTCCCAAACATGATGCCCCTCTCCAAGGACAGGTTCCTCCTTGCAACATGCCCAAAAAATGTCAGACTTCAGAATCCTTGACTCCAAGGAGCAGTCCAACATTGTTGTTGTTGTTGTTATGTGTCGTCGAGTCGCTTGCGACTCATAGCGACCCTATGTACAACAGCCCTAAACCCTGCTCTATCCTGTGCCAATCTCATTGCCTCCGACACAGCCATCCCGATTACCCCAGTCACTGAATCAATCCACCTCATAGAGGGTCTTCCCGTCCTGCGCTGTCCCTCCACTCTGCCCAGCATGATGTCCCTCTCCAAAGACCTGTCTCTCCTTACAACATGTCCAAAGTATGTTAGGTGAAACCCCAGAATCCTTGCCTCCAAGGAGCAGCCTGGTTTAACCCTCTCTAGGATGAATCTATTTGTTTTCTTGGCAGTCCATGGTACATTCAGTACTCTTCTCCAGCACCACAGCTCAAAGGCGTCAATTCTCCTTCTATCCTCCCTAGTCATTGTCCAACTCTCTGATGCATAACAAGTGATTGCAAAAACCATGGCCTGTATCAGGCACACCTTAGTCTCCAGAGAGACACCGTTGCTCTTGAGTACTTTAGAGAGGTCCCTAACTGCAGACTTTCCCATCACAATACGTTTTTTGATTTCCTGGTTGCTGGTGCCAAGAGTATTGACTGTGGAGCTGAGCAAACTGAAGCTGTGAACAATCTCAATCCCTTCACCATCCATCCTGATGCTACCGATAGTCTGACATAGGGCAGATAAAAATCAGCATCAGCTGATGCTTAAGACTGATTCTTATGAAGTGGAAGTTAGACATGCTTTCTTCAAAGTTTTTACCAATTCTGACACCAGGTGTCTCTCTCCCAGCACTCTATACGTCTCTGCTGGATTCAGTAATTCATTGCAATGGCCACACAGAACTCACGGAAAATACTTATAATTGTGCAGTTACTAGGAGAGAAATAAAATACGTTACAATTCAGTATCAGAAGTTACTCAAGATGTAGGTCTCAATTCAGACAGCCATTTCTTAGGCATGTCCCAAAGTAGGCCTCCTTCTAAGACTGAGTTCTTCATGCTCTTGACCTTTTGGGCCTCTTGAGATTCTTGGTTTGGCCAATCTTCTAAATAGCTCAAGCAAATATCAAAAAGCTCTTTATCTCTAACAAAATGTCTCCCAAGGCATGCTGCTCTACTAGTAAGTCTCCTGCCTGCAGATGCTTAGCTCTCTTGTTTTGAGGACTTAGATACTCATTGTGCTATTGTCTGCAAGTCTCTAGGTTCAGCTGCCTCTGTGTCACCTCTTCTGTGTCACTCCTTCTTTCCGTTTCTTGTCATCTCTAGTATTACAGCTGTCTCCTGGGTCTAGGAGGTTATCAGAGCAGAGACCTTGAGTCCAAAGGACTCTACTTCCATTTCTTCTTAGTAATAATCATATCCACTTTCTTCTAAGAAATAATCTCTCTTTTAAGACTAGTAGGATGATTGTTCTGTTGTGTTGTGTTGTGTTGTTGTTATGTGCTGTCAAGTCACCTGTAACTCATAGTGACCCTGTGTACAACAGGCCTGAACTTTACTTATTTTCTCTGATACACCTACCCTCATTACTCCAGTCGCTGAGTAAAATTGCTCAATCCCCTTGGTAGTTTTGTATACCTTATTTGCATGTTCTCACCCTCCACAAGGGAGTCAGACACTATTTGTTTGCATTACTAGCTACTGCCCTGCCTGTTCCTCTTGGTAGAACACAAACACATTGTTTCCACAGTTCCACCGCCCCCCCCCTTTGATAAGAGTTACAAGATGCTTATAAGAAAGGCCCTACAAAGTGATTCATCACACTAGAGCTGGTTTTCAAAGATAATTTTCTCAATGACCTAGGTAGTGCAGTGGTTAAAACACACAGATGCCAATCAAAAGCTTAGCAGTTCAAACTCATCAGTCACTCTGTGGGGAAAAGATGTAGCAGTTCAGTCTTGTAAAGATTTATCACCTTGAAAACCCTAAACCCTATGAGGCAATTTGTCCTGGAGGGCTGCTATGAGTCAGAACCAGCTCAATAGCAGTGAGTTATGGAGTACCCAGGTGGTGACAATGGTTTACACACACAACTGGTAACCAGAAAGTTGAACGCTTGACAAAAAGTGTGGAATTACTGTGAGTGGGATCAATTCTACAGTCAGCTGCTTTTAAACAGGCTGATGGAACAAGGGGAAAAGAGACGACCACCACATGAACTGGGAGGATAAGAATGAGAGCCAGATTTCAGAATGTTTGTATGAAGGATAAAGGGCAAAGAAAAGGTGATCAGTAGACCATGTTCAAGGGATCATTAGCGCAGGGAATTAAGACATAAAGAGCAAAGCTCACTTGCCAATCAGGATAATGTTATAGTCTCTGTTTGCATCAACAAAGGATCATTCAGAACAAACACAACAAAAAATGTGTGTGTCTATTCACGTACATGAGACGCTATTACACTTTCCTCCCTGGGGAATCTGTCTGTGTCCACTCTTTCTGTGGAAAGGTTATTTAAGTTAAGGTGGAGAGGAATGTGCCCTCTAAGCTTAAAGGTACAACAAAAGAATTTTTTCACTTTGGTATTTTTGACATTCCTTGTATTGTCAGGAAATGTGTTTGGGAGTAGCTGGACAGGGTGAGAGGGCATCATTCCTTCAGGCTAGGGATCCCTCAGCAAACAGAGGCAGCTAAGGGCAAGACTAGCCATTGTTCCTGGGATTCTGTGTGTACAACTCTGCCATATTAGCTGCTCACCAAAACAGCTCTGCAAGTAAGAACAAAATATCCATGCAAATAAAAATAAATGACCAATTCTCATGGACTGTCTGTGCTGTATAAGCTTCTTAGAAAAAATAAAGGCAGGCTTTTCCACAGGAAACTGCTCCTGTTTAAACTTGGTGGAATTCAGAGATCTATTTTCAAATCCTCCTTTGTTTGGCGCAGGAGGGGAAGACCCTCTATGAGATGGATTGATTCAGTGACTGGGGTAATCGGGATGGGTGTATCAGAGACAGTGTGATTGGCACAGGACAGAGCAGGGTTTAGGGCTGTTGTACATAGGTTCGTTATGACTCGCAAACAACTCGACGGCACATAACAACAACAACAACCTTTGTTAAAAGAGAGCAGCTTCTTGCTCTCAGCCTAGGTCTAGAAGCCTGTGAGTTCTAAGTCCACCTCTTATCACTAAATTCACTATAGTTTCTACTCCACACACATCTTCCACTCAAAATCTGCCTCATCCGCAGTTGCATTTTTGCATTGACTCATATAGCAAATATTTACTGTGCCTCTGGTATGAGCTAGGTACTCTGTTATGTTTTGGCATATAAAGATAAAAGACACTGAATCAAGTGTGGGAGAGACATGTAAATCAACAATTGGAGGGCAGTCTGATAGCACATTAGGTGGAGACGTGCCCAAGGAGACCACACAGGTGGGGGGCACCTAACCCAGCCCCAAGGCAGAAAGGGAGCTGGGAAGAACATTCCCAGAGGAGGGCACTCAACATGAAAACACAAGTAGGTGTGAATGAACACAGAGCTCTGGCATCAAGAGGTTCAGGAGTGTAAGGTATATGTGGAACAGGCAAGAGATAATGGTGGCCAATCTTGTGGTCTTAAAGATCTTTATGGAGTCTTTAGGGGAGCCCTGGTGGTCTAGTGGTAAGGAGCTTCCCTGCTAATCCAAAAGAACATGGTTCAAATCTACCAGCCACTCCGTGTATAAAAGATGGTCATTCTCATCTCATGTCATTTTACTGCCTCTGAAAACCTGCTGGAGGGTTAGCTCTGAGTCAGTTCCAACTCGATGTGTACAACAGCTATTTATCTTCATCATTTCAATGTGCATCATGGTCGATTTGAAGGCACCTAAGAACAGCAGCAAGAAGTCGATGCTAGTCTGGAATTTCTGCTGAAACCTGATCAGCATCACAGCAACACATGAGCATATATGGGCAGATGGTGGCAGTGCATGATGCACACTGGGTGAGATGAAACCCAAGTTTCACGCATGTTGTTGTTAGATGCAGTCAAGGCAGCTCTGATTCACAGTGACCCCATTTCCAACAGAACGTAGTACTGCCCAGTCCTGTGTCAGCTTCACAATAGCTACTGTGCTTCAGCCCATTGTTATAGTCACTGTATCAAGCCAGCTCATTGATATCTTCTCATTTTTGCTGACTCTCTACTTTACCAAGAATGATAGCCAAGGATTGACACTCCCTACCCTTCAATAACACGCCCAAGGAGGTCTGATGACAGAGTCTCCGGGGAGTTGCACTGCTAATCCAAAGATGGCACCTCTCTGCTTCGAATTCACCAGCAGCTTTGAGGGGAAAAGATGGATAATTTCCTTTAGCATGGTTTATAGTCTCTGAAAACCCGCTGAAGGGTTAACTCTGAAACAGTTCCAACTCAGTGGCAATGAGTTTGAATTGAGTGATAACATGCCCGAAGTAAAATTCTAAGGTTTATAATGAGCCAATTCACTTAGACAAGAAAAGGCAAGGAAGTAGTCCTGGAATCTTGGGGGTGGAGGGTGAGGTGGAATCTATACAGCAGAGATAAACTCTATGTAATCAGAAATCAAATAAGATCATAACAACAGAACAAGTCTGTTATGGCTGGCTTATCTAAGTAACAGTTTGTGGGCTAAGAAAGCCTTTACCATAACCACTGAGCTGTTGAGAGGATCCAAACCCCGTCTGTGAGTCAGTTTTGACTCATGATGATGCTTCTGGGGGTTTCCATGGCCGCCATGGTCAGAGAGGAGACTGTCTTCTCCTGAGGAGCTAGCTGTTGCTGGGTAACAACAGCTAGCTTCTCAGGAGGAGTCCACTCTGTTACCTGGGTTGTTGTTGTTATTTTTTAATATTATTGTTATTATTACCGTTTATTTACAAAATTCTGATACTTTGTTTCTTACACCAGTTCCTTACCATTTTCCTAACCCCTTCACATAAAATTGTGCAATCCAGTGATTAATTCTGTCCTCTAAGTCCCCTCACATTGCTCCTCCTCATCCCTCTGCTTCTCCCACCTTTGCATCCCCATGCTCATTCTATAATAATGATTTTTATACAGTATTTGTCCTTATGGGACTGAGCTAGTTCACTCAGCATAATGCTCTCCAGTCCCTCCCAAGTTAGGTAATCATTTACAAAATCCTTGCTTCTGCGTGCTGCATAGTACTCCATTGAGTGAATATGCCATAACTTCTCAATCCATTCAATTGCGATTGGACATCTGGGCTGTTTCCATGTTCTTGTGATGGTAAATAATGTTGCTGTGAACATTGGTGTTCCATTTGTGTCTCAGTTCTCATTTTCCCAGGGTATATTTCAAGCAGTGGAATAGTTGGATCATATGGAATTTCTGTGTTCAGCTTTTTGAGGAAGCACCAAACTGTCTTCCAGAATGGTTGTAATATTTTACAATCCCACCAACAATGTATAAGAGTTCCTATATATACCTGCACTTTTTGTTCTTCTAAGAGGTTCCACCTCTGTTTTGTGACCCTGGATACAGGTTCAGAGTCATCATGCATTCTTCCTTAATTTCCTACTGCCAGCCACAGGCTCTCAAGTACTGTGGCTTTTTTGAGATGCTGGAGAATGACTAGGGAGGACAGAAGGAGAGTTGATACCTTTGAGCTGTGGTGCTGGAGAAGGGTATTGAATGTACCATGAACTGCTAAGAAAACTATCAGGTTCAACCTGGAGAGCGTGATGCCAGGCTGCTCCTTGGAGGCAAGGATTCTGAAGCTTCGTCTGACATATTTTGGACATGTTGCAAGGAGGGACCAGTCCTTGGAGAGGGACATCATGCTTGGGAGGGTGGAGGGACAGCACAGGAGAGGAAGACTCGAAGGCACATAACAACAGCAACAATGTGCATATGAATCACCTGGGTTGAGATCTTACCAAAATCTGTATATGAAAACTTTGATTCAGTAAGTCTGGGCCCAAGAATCAGCATTTCAAACAAGATGCCCGAATGATCGTAATACCACTGGGCCACAGACCATGCAAGGAGTCAGTAGCATCTAAAAGACAGATCCCCTCCGTGTCCCTCCTCCGATCCTTGTCTTCATACCCTCTGTTGCTGCTCAGTTCAGGTTTTCTGGACCATGTTTTCTGGGTTCACTTCTACCAAACCATTCCTCATGTGAATATGGACAGGAGTATGTTACATTCCTGCTTACATCCTCTCAAGGATCCATTCTGCCAAAGAAACTTCATATGAAAACTTAATATGCGAAACATGGAAAATGTTGACAGGCATTTCTGTAGAAAAGCCTGCATGTGGTTGTTTAATACTGCTTTATTCATAGTTACAAAGCATTGGAAGGGAACCAAGATGCCCTTCAATGAGTGAATGAATAAATAAACAATAATTTATCCATGCAACAGGTATTACTTATTTTGGACATGTTCTTACCTACTTTGTCCTACTTACTTTGGATATGTTCTCAGGAGGCATCAGTCCTTGTAGAGAGATGCCATGCTGGGAAAGATGGAGAGGGTCAGAGAATGAGAGGAAGACCATCAGCAAGATAAATTGACACATGACTGCCACAATGGGTTTGTGTATCACAGAGATAGTGAGGACAGGTAAAGGTTCAGATCTGTTGTTCATAGAGTTGCTATGAGTCTTAGTTGATTCAATGACACCTAACAACATAACAAAAGGAAATGAGCTATCAAGTCATGAAAAGGCATGGAGAAACTTTAAAAATGTGCTGCTAAGTGAAAGAAGCTGGTAATAAAGCTACATACTCTATGACTCCAACAACACAACATTCTGGAGAAGTCACAGCTGCAGAGACAGTAAAAAGATCTCTGAAGTCCAGGGGAGGGAAGGCTGAGATCGTTGTTGCTGTTAGCTGCCCTCAAGTTGATTTTTATTCATGGTGACTCTGTGTGTGCAGAGAATAAATGCTTCACATACCCTTCAAGGTTCTGACCTTTTAGAAGTAGATCACAAGGTATGGCCTTTGACAAACTAACAACCTTATGCATTTGTCAAATTCCATAAGACTATGTATAGTAGTAACACAAAGGGCAAGCTTAATATCAACTATGGACTTTTAGTTAATAATACTACACCAATATTAATTTATCAGTTATATCCAGACTGCACAAACCTAAGATGCTAACATGAGAATCTGTAGGGGGAAAAAAGAGGAGATATGAAAACTGTCAGTAATTTCTATACTGCTTCCTGTAAACTTAAAATTGACCTAAACAAATAAACTTTTAAAAAGCCCCAAGAAATGTGAAATTCAAATTCACTGCCTTTGAGTCAGAATCTACTCATAGTTGACCTTTCAGCCCATTTTCTGAAGCTGTAAATCACACAGGAGGAGACTGAACATCTTTTTCCTATTTCCAGAGCGGTGTTTCTCTGGATTAGCAGTGCAGCTCTAAGAAGACTACACCTCCAATGCTCCACTAAGAACAAATTAAGTCTATTTAAAAGGGAGAAAAATATTATTTATAATTCAAGTATTTTTTAATATGTGAAACTTGCCTAGAGCTCGCTAGTTAAAATGTTAAACTGTTATTGCTCCAACTGACGCTAGAGAGAATTATTTAATACTTCACTTCTCCAGAAACTTCACTATAAGATAGGCTTTCCTTTGACTCAAAGCTTCTTTCCTCTTATTCCCATGCTGATCACTATTATTGTTGTTGTAAGACTCCAGTTAATTTCAACATGCCTGTGAGAATAGAGAATAACAGCTCCATTGAGTTCCCTGGGGTGTCGTCTTGATGGAAGGGAGTTTTGGTGGCCTAGTGGTAAGGAGTTGCATTATCAACCCAAAGGAATGCAGTTTGAATCCCCTAGTTGCTCCAGGGGACGAAGATGGCTAATCTTCTCTGAAAACCTACTGAAAGGTCAACTGTGAGTTGGTTCTGACTCAGCACATAAATCCTTGCCTCCAAGGAGCAAGCTGGTTTCACCCTCTCCAAGACAGACCTGTTTGTTCTCTTAGAAGTTCATGATATGCTCTAGCACCAAAGCTCAAAAGCATTGAATCTTCTTCTATCACCTTTAGTCATTGTTCAGCTCTCAGATGCACAGCAAGTAACTGAAGAAGAACATGCCTTAGAGCGGGGACACCTCAGTCTCTAGACTAACATCTAGACTGAAAAAGCAACTCATCTTTTCATTTCCTGACTGCTGGCGCCAAGAGTGTTGATTGTGGATCTGAACAAGATGAAATTATTAACAATCTCAAGCTCTTCTCCATCTATCATGATGCTGCCAATAGGACTGATCACCGAATGGTAAATTGCTGTGCTACAATCTCAAAGTCACTCGGTTTGAATCCATTCTGTGGGAAAGACATGGATAATCTCATCCCCTGTGATTAACTGCCTCTGAAAATCTGTTAGAGGTCAGCTGTGAATCTGTTCTGACTGGACAGCAAAATAAACAAGAACAGCTGTTTATTTTCACTGAATAGTACTCACTATAGGTAAAACCCAAAACACGTATTGCCTAGAAGATTGTGGCCACTGGAAGTTCTTGATGTCAGGAGACTGAGGACTGAGGACCAGGCATTTTCTCTGACATTCCTTGCAATTTCCTTCTCGGAAACTGGGCCAGTTGTAGGGTGAGGCCATTCCCCCCCAGCAAACCACTTCAGAAGGTTTTATCAAGCCTGTGCATCACAGAGCCCCCTGCAAAGTTTTTAACATGAAAGGGTAATCTAGAATCTGTGCCTCATAGTTAATAATTAATTACTCACCATCCTCAGCTCCAGCAGCAATGGAGAGGCAAGGAAATGCCAACAGACAGAGAGCTTGGCAAAGCAGGTGAAAGACAAACACAGGCAAAACAAAGCATCCACCCAAGTCTGCAGACCTGAAATACCAAAGCCAGAAACGTTGTTACCTGCATGCCTCAGACACGCAAGTAATCCCTGCTCTCTCTCTTTGGAAACGGATCTGAAAATTTGCACAGCAGCAAGAATTGTGACAAAATATTTACACATGATGTAATCAATTGAACGTTCTCCGCAGGAATTTCTGAAAAGTAGCTTTGTCTCGCCTAGGTTTTTGCAACAATTGAAATCTATAAATGTTAAGCATTTCAGATGAGGATCAGAAGCAATAGAACCTTCTTAATACTCTCCTTGCTCTCTCCTGTGACACTATCCAGTAGTGAAGGTCCAAGGCAGTCCAAGAAGTAACTTTAATTGTGACCCCCCCCCAATTTCTTAGAGGATCCACTTTGTATCAAGTGATAAGGACAAACATGGAATTTGACACTTGATAAAAAAAAATGCCAAGATGACCTCTGCAAGTTTCCTGGTTCAAAGGTTACTTCTATAATTCCACAAAAAACATAAGCAGGTTCTATTTCTGTGAATTGCTTACTGTCTGAGATGATAAAAACTTGAGATAGTGTGACGTAGGTGTGGAGTGGATACTTTGAAAAGTACAGGTGTGCTGACGCACACACCACCAAAAAGAGATAGGTAACATGGGCTGATGTAATCCTCTGAGGAGGAGTCCTGGTGGTGTGACGGTTGAGCATTTAACTGCTAACCCCAAAAGGTCAAACCCACCAGTGGCTCTGCAGAAGGAAAGAAAAACAGTCTTCTACTGTGAAAGTTAACCAAATTAAGCCCAAACTCACTGTTGTGGAATGGATTCTGATTTATGGTGACCCTCTTTCAGGTTTCCCGAGCTGTCACTCTAGGGGAAGACCTTGCTGAACTTTCTCCTAAAGTGTGGCTGATGGATTTGAACCACCAACCTTTCAATGACCAACATAATATGCTATAGCACTAGGGTTCCTTTCCTGTAAAGATTACAGCCTTGGCAGTTCTACTTTGCCGTATAGGGTCACTATAAGTGCAATCTATTCAATCGCACACAACAACATGTGAGCCTCTTTTTTTGGTGGTTGTTAGGTGCAGTCGAGTCAACTAAGACTCACAGCGACACTATGAATAATAGCTCTGAACCCTGCACTCTCCTGTGCCGTCCTCGTCATCTCTGATATACTTGAGTCCATTGATATTGTCACTCACTGTGTCATTCCATCTTGTTGAGGGTCTTTCTTTATTTCACTGATGCTTCAACTTTCCAAGCATGATGTCTTTTTTTAAGGATTGGTCTCTCCAAACAGCATGCATGAAGTATGTGAGACACATTAAGAGTAGTTTCACTATCCCTGCCTCTAAGGAGCACTCTGGTTGCAGTATCCTCAAGGCAGACTTGTTTGTTCTTTTGGCAGTCCATGGGATATTCTTTTCCAACACCACACCTCACAGGTTTCATTTTATAACCAAGCAAAAACAATGTATCAAATGCCTAGAGCACTGGGCCTTTGATCCCTAGTCCTAAAAATCTACTTTTCAAGCTGCTGTGATTCAATGCAAAAAGAAGCCATGGTGGCACAGTGGTTAAAATATCTGGACTGCTAACCAAAATTTGCTAATTTGAATCCACTAGCAGCTCCATGCAGAAGGCAAGGCAGTCTCCTTCCATAGAGCTTCCCAGCCTCAGAAACAGAACAGGCATTTCTACTTCATACAATAGGGTCTCCATGAGTTAGAATCAACATGATGGTTATGGATTTGGTTTGGTTTATGCTTTAATTTGGACTTCCTGCATGTTGCAAATTATTAATGTATTTGACCGCTAACCAAAAGACTAGAGGCTTGAGGGTACCCACAGAGATCTTGGAAGAAAGGTCTGGTGATTTGCTTCAGATAATCCAGCCATCGGAGATGCTTGTGGGGTCCAGGTCTCTTCTGACACCTGGAGTCAGGCTGAGTTAGAACTGACTTGATGGCAAATACTTAAGATTCCGTATTCTAGCAATGACAGGAAACCAGGGGATGCCACACACAGAAGTAACCCAAAGCCCTAATTTAAGTCAACATGTGAGTGCTGACTTGCTAACTAAATTAACACTTTTCAGAAGCAACACAGAATGATTTGAAAGATGTTCTAAAAAACCCCACCCAAACAATAAAACACCTCATTGCTGTCAATCCCTTGGATTTTTAAGGTTGTAAACCACACCGGAGGAGATGGTCCATCTTTCTGTAGTGGAGCCTCTGCTGGACTTATACAGTCAGAGAGGTGCACTAGGCCACTAAAACCCCCCCAACAGTTATTAGTAACCATAAAAAAGAAAATAAGGGTTTTTATTTCCACCTTTTTATTCTACTAATTTTTAGCGAACTATTCACAATAGCTCAAAGAGATAAATAACTGGAATGCCCATGAGCAGATGAATTGTAAACAACCTATGATATACATAGAAGTGGACTATTACTCAGCCAGACAGTGAAATGCAGTCCTGGAGCATGACACAATATGGATGAGCCTTGTTGTTGTTGTCAGGTGCCATTGAGAACAGCATCCTGGGCCATCCTCACAATCTCTGTCATGTTCAAGGCCATTGCTGCAGTCTTTGTGTCAATCCATCTAATTGAGGGTCTTCCTCTTTTTGGCTGTCCCTCAGTTTTCCAACTTGATGTCATTCTACAAACAATACCCTCTCCAAACAACATGCCCAAAGTATGAGAGATGAAGCTTCACTATCCTTGACTCTTAGAAACACTCTGGCTGCCCCTTCTCCAAGACCTATCTGTTTGTTCTTTTGGCAGCCCAGGGAAATTCAGCACTCTTTTCTAACACTATAGCTCAAAGACATTCTTCTTTATTATCATCTTTATTTATTGTTCCAGCTCTGAGCAGTATATCAAGTGATTGAAAATACCATCATCTGTGTCAGGAGTACTTCAGTCCTCAAACTAATATCAGTGCTCCTCAATAATTTGGAAAAGCCCCTGACTGCAGATCTTTCTAGTCCAATACATCTGATCTCTAGACTGCTGGTGCCAAAATTTTTTATTGTGGATTCAAGTAAGATGAAATCTTTGACAGTTTCAATTTTTTTTTCTCAATCTATCATGATGTTGTCTATTTATCCAGTGGTAAGAGTTTTTGTTTTCTTAATGATGAACACTCATTATATTCCTGATATTAGAACATTATGTAAAAAAAAATAAGTCAGTCACCTAAAACACAAATCCTCTGCCTTCAAGTAAATTTCAATCTGTCAACCCTCCAGTGAGTTTCAGAAGCTAAAAATCTTTATGGAAGAAAAGTTGTCCAACTTTCTTGCTCACAATAACTGGTAGATTCAAATTAATAACTGCTTGGTTAGCAGCTAACATGTAATACACTATGCCACCAGGTTTTCTAAATTAGTCACAAAAGAACTAATAGTATTTAACCTCACATATATGAAGTAAGAAAATCATAGAAATGAAGATGATTAATGATTAATGATTGGGTAGAAAAGGAGGAGAGGAAGGGAGGTTTTTACTTATAGGGCATAGAGTTTAAGAGTTGTGGAACAGTGTGAAAAGGATAGCAACAGAAAAACTATGGTATATTCATACAATGGAATATTATGCAGCACTGAAAAACAAGGCACTCATAAAATGTTGTACAACATGGGTGACCCTAGAGGACAGTATGCTCAATGAAATATCTCAGTCACAAAAGGACAAATACTGAATAATACCACTGTTATAAAACAGGATTTGCATGAAGGTTGGAGGGAAACTAAGAAAGAGGGGATAAATAATGAACACTGCATTGGAGCAGATGAAGGGAAGAGCTGTTTTTAAGGAATATATAATTAGGCAACAGGCCAGAATAAGAGACACATTGCAAAAATGAATGAACTTTTTTAAAAAAAAAAAAAAAGGTGAACTGGGGGAGAGGAAAGGGAAGTAAAGGAGGTAAAATGTGCAACAATGAATGAATGAAAATCTAACTTTTCTATAAACTTTTGTTAAAATCACCATTACAATGAAATTTTATTATATATAAAATTATAGCATTAAAGTTCCTCAAAAATAGGGGAGCTCTGGTGGCCTAGTGGCAAGAAGCTGCACTGCAGTCCCAGAGGCGCACAGTTCAAATCCACCAGACACTCTGCCGAGGAAGGAGGCACAATCTCCTCCTGTACCAGTCAGATCTGATTTGACGGTACACACACACACCCAAAAATAATAAAATAAAAATATATATAAAAAAATAATGAGACAAAACACCAAGGAAAAAAAACAAGTCCCCAAAAAATAAGAATGTCATCAGCATCACTGAATTATCCACATAGAAATTGTTGAGTTGGTGAATATTTACTGTGTATATTTTCAATACAATTAATACAATAAAAGAGGGATATAGGAGTCCTTGCTAAGCACTTGTTAATCAAGAAGGGAGGCTATTCTCCAAGAATGTGGAAGTTTTAATAATTGTTTTGTAGGTGTTATCAAAAAAGACCATTTCAGCTTCCTCGCCTAAGAGATACCAGCTCAGTGTAACTTGCAAACGCAAATTCACTGCATTCATTTGTACAGCTAGAGAGCAACCTATATTCTGTAGGTGAATTTCCCAGACAACTGAAATGTATTCCCTGAAGTGCCAACATTTTTATACTATAATCATCACAATGACATTTCTCCTGAAACGCATTATGCATATCCCTGGTTATTAAACAGAGTCCACCCAGTACGATTAGACTTTACACAATAATTGTTAAGGTCATTGTGTCATTGGAACAATGAACCTTCTCGCTCCACTGGACAGAAATGCCCCAGGGCCACGCAGAAGTATGTGACTGCTTGTCTTCTGATCATTGGCCGCAGGTGGCTGTGTATTTGGAATCCTCTGGCCTGCTTGCTGTAGAGTTGGCCTTATCTACCCTCTCAGCTGTCACTTCCAATCTGCTCTGGACTGAAAAATGGAGAATAATACCAGCCTTGTTCAAACTGTGTTTAACAGAAGGGAATGGCTTTTCACACAGAGAACTGAGTACTGGAGCATATCCTAGCCTCATTAGTGCGTGGACTTAATGACACCTATTTTCCATGGGCAGTGTCCCTGTTCTCAGCTCTCTCTGGGATGGTTGAAGTTTCTAACAACCTCAGGCTAGATGAGGTACCTCTGTACATTCCAGGTGGTCAAATCTGTGGAATGTGTTATGTAACAGGCTCCAGTGGAAGTCGGGTGAAGCACTGAGAATCTTAAGACTCACAGTATAATAACTGGAAAGAAGGCTTAAGATAGAGAGCATCTGAAGCACCCAAGGTCCACATGCTATTTTGTTGGGAAGGGACTCCCCAAGTCCAAACTCAGGGCCATTTGCCATAGGAGTAGGGATCTGAATGGTAAAGACAAATGTAAACTTCCTTAGGTTGAAATGGGAAGGAGAGAGAAATACAAAGCATGTTGTTCCTGTACTTCAAAAATAATAAGCAAACAATGCTGTATGTTAGCTGTAAGCTAATTCAAATCAGAATCCATTTAGAGTTGACCTTGCAGCAGGTTTCAGAGGCTGTTCGTCACACGGCAGGAGACTGCCCATCATTCTGCCATGGAGCAGTAGGTAGATTAGATTCGAACTGCGTGCCTTTGAGCTGGCTGTGCAAATCTTAACCACTAGGTCACCAGAGCTCCCTGCAATCCAAGTGATAAAAGATCCAATGGTGATTAATTTTATAAAGCATAGTGCATGAGAATGATTGTATGAAACATAATGTGAGTGAAGAATAGAGTGGAACACAATGTATACAAACTTTGTAAACAAACCAATTGAACTTTTTTTTTTAATTAAAAAAAAAAAGACCTAAATGATTTCTCAAGACTTTGGGATCAAGTACAATTTTTTAAATATGAGATATCGTTAACAATATATCTCTCTTCTTAGCTTCCCTTGTGACAACTTTCCCAAATAAAATGATGCTATAACCTCTTCATAGAGGTCCTTCTAAAGCAAAATATTAGGGCTTCAAGTTCACCTTGAGGTGCCTTGGAAGATAGACTTGATGATCTACTGCCAAAAATGCATCCACTGACATCCTCTAGAGCATAGTTCTGCTCTGATACACAAAGGGTCCCCATGAATCAAGGTCAGCCTGGCAGCAATATTTCCTTCTCCCCCCACACCTGCCCCATCCTCAAGCATCCCCAGCTTGCTCTGCAAATGTAGGTCCCTTCTGGGCCTTCTGAATCCCTGAACTATGGTGGATGATTCACATCTTTCTTGGGGTTACAAATATATTTCACTGTCTTCTTGTTTATTAGGAAACCCTAGTGGCCTAGTGGTAAAGAGTTAAGCTGGCAATCCAAAGGCCTGATGTTCAAATTCACCAGCTTCTCTGTGAACAAAGATGGACAATCTCCTCTCATGCGATCTATCACCTCTGAAAACCTGCTAGAGGATCAGCTATGAGTAAGTTCTGATTCAAGGGCACACACCAGCTACTTGACTAGGAATGTTAGAAGACAGAAATTCTGTCTCATTTCAGTAACTCCAGTACCCTGGCTAATATCTATATGGAGATATTTAATAAAAGTACAAATAAAATGCACAGATGACATTTTTATTTACTGAGGCAGCCTCAAGGAAACTTCTGGAATGAAGACGGGACTGTTTCAGCAGCTTTATTCTGGCAAGAGTAGAAGGGAGGAGACTCAGGGGAGACAATTTTATGTGTTGATTGTTTGCAGATCATATATAAACCTCAGGCTGTTTAGTGCCAGCACTAAGAACTGAGTGGACACGCCTACTTCTCCAGGGTAGCTTCCTTGAATCATTCCAGAACCATTGCCAGTCTCCTCTCCTTTTGCTGAACCCTAAAAGTGGCCTGTCCTTGGGAAACAAAAACAAGTAAGGCTGCTCAGCTGCTAGCAAAATGGAGCTCTGATGGCATAGTGGCAAGACATTGTCCTGCCGAAAAAAAAGATATGTAGTTCAAATCCACCAGCTGCTCCATGGGAGAAAAATAGAAAATCTCCCCCCAAGGGATTTACTGCCTACAAAAACCCACTGGAGGGTCAGCTTTGGTTCTGTTTCAACTCAAAGATACACCGCAACAATGGTGACTGCTAACAAAAGCTGGAACATTCCAGACCACCCAGAGGTACCTAGGCAGAAAGTCTTGGCAATCTATTTCCAAAAAATCAGCTCTTGGAAATCTTACAGAACAAAGCTCTACCCTGGCATTCACGGGCTATGATTCATGGTTTCAACTTCACAGCGAGTAGTTAACCAGTTACAATTGCCTTTGCGTTCCTTGTGAAGATAAGGGTAGGGAAAGATTGTCTTAGAAAGAAGTTGTTAATGAGCAGTCTTTTCTGATATTGCTGGCAGAATATCTCAACCAAAGCATTCCTGATTCACCATGAATACACTGTGTTATCCACAGAAGGATTTTTGAATAGATGCTTTTTTGTTATAATCTGTTTTGTTTTCGTTTTAAAAAAATTAACTCGATTTAAGTATAATATAGTGTAAAATGCATAGATGTTATAAGCTTTGACAAATACATACGCCTGTATAATAACCACTTATGTGTCTACTACCCTAAAAAAGGTCCCTCATGCCTCTTTGTGACCACTCCCTATTATAGGGAGATTTTTTTTTTCTTAAAGTAAAAGATGAATGTTATCTACAAAAGAGTTTGCATACTGATCAAAGTAGATTTGCCTCATAGGAGTGGTCTAACTAGAAAGCCATACAATATATCCTTTGGCCATTAAGACATGAATTCAGAGAAGAAAAATGCATTAAAATTTCTTGGAGAGAGTTCTTTAGAAATTCAGACACCTTGGTCGCACCCTAGTCTCATTATATCAGAATTTCTTGGCATGGGATCCTCCTTCCCTACCCAGACCAACCAACAGCACAAATACCATCAGAACTAGCTGATGGCCTGAAAGTACCTTTGGCATTCCCCTGGGTCCACATACAACCAATAAGTAAGTGGTCTTCCTCACATGGCTTATCAATAATGCAGTGAAAATGGTAGAGTCATCCCTTTATAGAGGAGACCTCAGCCTTTCTGGTCTCCCTACAACACAGGGATATTTACAGAGGAGCACTAATATCAAAAGTGAAGGGAGCCCTGCCTTCGGGGCCTCAAATCCCCAGACCCTCATGTTCTCCAAAGACTTGGCCATCAGGCTCCCCGTCAACTGCTGTAGCTTACATCACACCCTTCACCCTGGCAATATCCATGATCCTTGGCTGACAGCCAACCCACAGTCCTTGACAATGCTCCTCTGTTCCCAACAGGAATCCATGACTGTGGACTCCATGCAGGTGTCTCCAGATTCACCTCAGTAATGCTAAAAGGCTCACTGGGAAAGGACAAGGACCCTGAAGTGAGGTTCTCTGAATCCAAGTGAGTCACTCCATCCAAAATGGATTCCTTTTGCTAACCTATAAAATGAAGAGATCAAAGGTAAATTATCCCTTGACTCAGTTCCAACATTGTGAATTATTCTCTACTCCTCCCAAACAAGGACCTTGACAATGTTTTTGTGTTATTTCGTTTTCTATTGGTTGCTGATCCATTAGGCACATGCAGAGATGGGCAAAGGTCTACATTCATTACCAGTGGCAAGTAGACAGCTCTTTGTAAAGTTCTTAGCCATAGAGTTCTTATCTTGTTTATTTTCACATCAGTAGGCTTAGACTAAGAAGGAGTTCAAAACAAGTATTCAAACTATACTCATAAAATGAAAGTGCAACTCCTATAAAAACCACAGATCTATGTGGCTTGTTCTTGACCTGCTATTCCATACAGAGAAAAGCCACATACACTCCTGAACTGAACTGTGTCCCGCCCCTCCCCCCCAGTATGTCAGTTTAGCTGAGCCATGATTTGGGCAGTTATGTGATGATATAATTTGACAGTTACTGGTGGCCTAGTGGCAAGAAGCTGTGCTGCAATTCCAAAGGCACACGGTTTGAGGTCACCAGCTACTCTGAGGGATAAGGAAGGGCAATCTTCTCCCATGAGATTAACTGCTTCTGAAAACCTGCCAAAGGTTCAGTTATGGGTTGGTTTCAACTCTACAGTACACAACAACAATAACAACAACATGATGTAATCATTCTCAGTAACTTGGCCTGCTGTTATCAGAATGGGATGTAACAGCCTTATTCAGGTCACTGGTTTTATGTAAACAGAGTTTCCTGAGGTGTGCCTTAGGGAGAAGCAAGCAGAAAAAAGAGGATTTAAGTCCTATGGACCTAGAACTTCCTAGGCCTGGGGAAGATGGTTATTAGGGGAACTGGGCCCACAGGTGTTCAAAGGAGACAAGGACACCTCTTTTGGAGCTGACAGATAAAAGTGAGTTGGTCCTCTGAATTTGGCCTTGGCACAGTCCACAGAGACTTGGATTGCTAATCCAAAGTCTACACTTCTCTAGTATTTGGAATCCACCAGTAAGATCCAAGGGAGAAAGATTGAAAATCTCTTCCCATGCAATATATAGCCTCAGAAACCTGCTGTAGTGACTGAGCCTCTTAAACTGAGAAACAATTAATTTGTTAAAGTCATCCAGTTGTGGTACATAATTCCTATCATAGCAGAACTAGTTAACTAAGACATCCACCAAAGTTGTTAAAGTATTTGCAATATTTACAGCATTTCTTGGAAAGAATCAATCCATTGCTGTAGAGTGAATTCTGACTCAAGGTGACTGTGTGTGAGAGAGCAGAACCGTGCCCCTAAGGGGTGTCAAGTACTAATTTTTCAGAAGTAGACCACCAGGTTAAGTGTCTCTAGGTAGACTTGAACCTCCTTTCAGTTATAAGCTAAGCATATTAACACGTTGCATCAGATGACGGCAAAATGTGTTTCTAAGCATGGTAGTCAATTTAAAAGTGTGCGGCAATGTGTTAACTGTACCATTTAAGGACACCTTACTTAAAAGATAGGTGTAGGGATAAAAAGTCTAATTCACAATCCTCAAAAACCCTTCCTATCTCATTCCTGTTTCTGAAACACTCTTCCCTCTCTGTAAAGATGTTGATTACTTCCACCCTACCTTACTGGGCTTTTCTCTCCTTTTCTTTTGGTCCTCCTTTTCAAGCTTCTTTCAGAAGAGTGATATCTTCTCTGATGTCAGATGGATCTGGGCCAAAACTAAAGAATCCAAGAGAAATATTTATTTGTCTTTTTATTGACTGTGTGAAGTATTTGATTTTGTGTTGATGTGAAAAGGCCAAGGACCATGTGGGGGTGATTATATCTGACCTTTCCAAACTTCATAAAAGGGAGTGCTGGTGGCCTAGTGACAACCCCTGCACTGTAACCCCAAAGGCACATGGTCCGAAGCCACCAGCTGCTCTTCAGGAGAAGGATGGGCAATCTCTTCCCAAGTGATTAACTGCCTATGAAAAGCTGCTGGAGGATCAGCTTTGGGTTGGTTCTGACTCTATAGTACACAACAACATCAAAGGGGAACTGTCCCGCTCAACAGCATCTTACCTCTTTGTACTCATCTCAACACCAATCTTACTGCTATGCTGGGTCCAAAATCCAGTGTGATAGCTCACAGACCACACAGAAACATGTTGCAGAAGTTAAACAGTTATAATTCAGATTAATAACAGGGTACAGACAAGACAGCTCCCAAAATGTGCATGCAGGCACCTCAATTTCAAGTCTCATGGCTCCAGAACAATGTTCCCAAGTTCTCAGTCCTGTCAATATTGACTTCCAATCCCCAGGTGGCCAACAAATTTCTCAGTCCTGCCAATATTGGCTTTCTCCTCCCAAAGTCCCATCTCATGTGACGTCTCCAGTTCAGCTCGAGGCTGTAGGTGTTGCTGCTATAAGTGAAGTTGGAGCAAGAAAGGCATCTTATGTTTTCTTGCTTTTTCTTCAGTGGCTCCATAGGATCTGTCTTCTTTGCAGCAAGCTACTAACTTGTTAAATTCAATAGGGAGACTCACCAATTCTCATTTAGATTTGTGAGACTGGCTAGTACCTTATGGATAGGCTAACACTCCCCATTTGCACATTTCCACTCATCCACATGTTGCTGTTGTTGTTGTTCTTGTTGTTGTTGATTACTTTTGAGTCAAGCACAACTCATAGAGACCCTGTGAACAAAAGTCCTGAAGTCCCTCTACAACTATTTACATTTATCAGAGTTCATAGGGTTTCTGGAGGCATGTTATTTAGGAAGTGGATGCCACTCCAGCTTCCAATCCTGTAATTGTATGTTATTGTTTTTATAGGCCACGGAGTTACATAGCAACCATATGTAAAGCAGCTCTGAAGCCTTCCCTGTCCTGAGCCAATCTCACTAACTCTGACACACCAACCCCCACTCCCCAGTTACTGTATCAATCCATCTAATCCTGGGTCTCCATCTCCTGTTCAGTCCATCCACCCTTCTGAGTATGATGTCCTACTCCAAGGACCAATCTCTCCTGGCCACGTGTTCAGAGAAAGTGAGGTGGAGCTTCAAAATACTAGCCTCCAAGGAAAGACTTGACTTTACCCTCTCCAAGATAGACCTTTTTTTTTTCTTTTTTGGCATATGTTCAAGACTCTTCTCCAGCACCACAACTCAAAGGCATTTATTCTTCTTCTGTAATCTTTGCCATTGTCCAACTCTCTGAAACATAACATGTAATTGATCAAATAATGGCTAGGAAAAGTCATATGGAAAGATAAACTCCACAGTGTATCATACAAATTAGCACTTAATTGTGCTCATGCAAAACCTATACATAGACTAAGAAAATATTATCCAAACAAAACAAGGGAATACTGCATGGCTTAAAATTAAGGGGAAATGTCTTGTATCCATCCTTTTTCTATACTTTTTTAATCTCTATGCCAAACAAATCATTTGAGAAGGTGGATTATATGAAGAATTTGACTTCAGAATGAGAGGATAACCTGCATTGTACAGATGACACATCTTGCTTCCTAAACATGAAGAGGATTTGAAATACATGCTGCAGAAGATCAAAGATTACCTAAGTATGTTTTACATCTCAACATTAAGAAAACAAAAATCCTCACCGTTGAACCAATAGGCAACATCCTAATGGGGAAAAGATTGAAATTGTTAAGGATTATGTTATATTTGTATTCACAATCAATACCCAATGGTAGTGACAGTCAAGCAATACAGAAAAGAGAGAAAAGAGAAAAGAAAAAGAAAAAGAAAAAGAGGAGAGGAGAGGAGAGGAGAGGAGAGGAGAGGAAAGGAGAGGAAAGGAGAGGAAAGGAGAGGAAAGGAGAGGAAAGGAAAGGAAAGGAAAGGAAAGGAAAGGAAAGGAAAGGAAAGGAAAGGAAAGGAAAGGAAAGGAAAGGAAAGGAAAGGAAA
>NW_006399851.1:6720960-6753331 GCF_000299155.1 Elephantulus edwardii | reverse complement strand
AGGAAAGGAAAGGAAAGGAAAGGAAAGGAAAGGAAAGGAAAGGAAAGGAAAGGAAAAGAAAGGAAAGGAAAGGAAAATAAAGAGCTTAACTGGAAAGATCTGCTTTCAAGGACCTCTCTAAAGTGCTCGAGTGAGGATGTCAGTTATAAGACTAACGTAAGCCTGACCCAAACCATGGTTTTTTCCGTTATTTTCTATGCATCTGAAAGTTGGATGCCGAGTCAAGATGACAGTAGAAGAATTTATGCCTTTAGAACTGTAGTGTTTGAGAAGAGTCCTGAATACCCTGTGGACTGCCAAAAGAACAAACAACTCAATCTTGGAGGAAGTGCAGCCAGAGTGTTCCCTAGAGATAATGATGGTGAAACTGTCTCTCACATACTTTGGGCTTGTTATCAGAAGGGACAAAGGCATCCTACTGGGATAGGTGGTGGGCCAGAGAAAGAGAGGAAGATCCTCAACAAGACGGATTGACATAGTGACCGTAACAATAGATTTGAGCATATCAGATTCGGAGCACAGCACAGGTTCAGATCTGTTGTTCATATGGTCAAGGTCACTATGGGTCATAACTGACTTAATGGTACCTGACAACAGCCTTGTTTCTTCTCTCTTTCTCCTCACATATTCCATCTTTTACTTCAAAAAGTCCAGAAGCCAGTTGACAAAATCCATACAAGGATGAGGCAACAAAAGCTAAGAGACCAAGGTTGGTTGGTTGTGTTTTGGGGATTGGTTTTTTTGTTTTGTTTTGGTTTGTTTGTTTGTTTATTTGCTTTTTCCTTAGTGGGTCAAAGCTGAAGACAAGAATTGAAGGGAAAAATTGCAAAAGGGAAAGTTTGTTTTTGTTTGATGGCTTCAAGTAGGCTTCAACTTACAGTAACTCTACAAACAAACAATAGAATGAAATTGTGGACCATCCTCTCAATCTCTGCCAGTGCTGAAGCCCATTGTTGCAGCCCCTGTGTCAATCCATATCCTTGTGGGTTTTCCTCTTTTTAACTAATTCCCCACTTTACCAAACATGATATATTTCTCCAGAAACTGGGCCCTCCTGATAACACATCCAAAGTACATAAAATGAAGTCTCACCTGTCCTGCTTCTAAGTAACATTCTGGCTGCCCTTCCAAGATTTGAATGAATGGATAGCATCGTACTGTTTGCTCACCTCTGTGAATCTGTTCTCTACAGTAACAGTGTTAAAGGGGCTATCAGTTCTGGTTGTCCCAGAGTCAACTCTAGTTCTTGGAATATTAGTAAGGTGTGTACCAGCAGCCATGGAGCATATATTTGATAAGGTCTTGTTTGATTAAGTAAATTCAGCTATTCTCTTGTGGAAGAGAGAAGTATATGAAATACAGCTTTCCACGATGAAATAAATATTTAACTCCAGATAGATTCTGGAAGAGTCTGCACTTCATCTGTCAAAAGCAGAATGAATATTCCCTCAGGGACAAATACCACCTTGAGCCTTTGCAGCTGGTAATACAGATGAAGGTTGTGGGAAAAAATTCAAAGACAAACTTGACCTGCTTTCCAACTGGGTTTAGGACCCATGTCTTAAAGCTGTATGCTGAGCAGGTAGAATTGTGCTGTCTGTAATGGAGCAAGGGCTGGCTCTAGGTTCCCAGGTTTGAGGCCAACAGAGCTGCGTAACAAGGGGACAACCACTTGCAGTGAGTTCTTGCCTTCAACTGCTTCTGTGCTCCTTTGTTATAGCTACTCGTAAAAATTCCTTCTTTGTTTATCTGTTTGTCAGTAGGTATTAAAGATTAGCTCAGCTCCCAGGCAGGCCCTGCTCTAAATGACTTGCCAGAAAGGTGTTAGGTCCCCACCTCTGAGCCACCCTTCCTCCTTCCATCCCACAGGAGAAGAAAAGGATGAACGAAACCTGCAAATATCAGAACTTTTGAGAACAGTGAAGACTTTGAGAGTGGCCTATGGCAGTGCCGTGGCTGGGTAGCATAACTAATAATGGGTGTATCAGCCTGATACCTGAAAGGTCAAGAGTTAGAAATTAACAGCCACTCCTTAGGAGATTTGGGAAATCTCCTCCCATGTGATTCATAGGTTTGGAAACCCAATAAAGGGTCAGTTATAAGTTAGAATCAACTCTATTGAAGAGTTTTAGACTGGAAGTATTAAAATGATCTTAAAAGGCCTAAAAGAAGCTACTCTGCACTTCCAAAGGTACATGGTTCAAAGGCACCAGCTGCTCTGAGGGAGAAGGATCGGCGATTTCTTCCCACGTGAAGGTCACCTATGGGCCGTTACTGACTTGATGGTACACAACAACAACAAATGCAGATTTAAAAAATAACCCTAAAAATCATTACCATCAACTGGGCTTCCAAAGCTATAAATCAAACAGGAGGAGATTCCTCATCCTTCTCCCACATAATTATTGGTGGGTTCAAACTTCCCAAGAGCAACTGCCAAAAGACTGAACCACCAGGGCTCCCTGTGCTGGGCACTGTTTTAACTACTTATCTGTTAACTTATATTCAATTCTCACAACCATTTACTGTATTTTAATTTAGGTATTATTTACAGATAATGAAACAAGGCTCTTTTGCTGTTCTTGTTGTTTTTAGATGCCATCAAGTTGAGTAGGATTCATAGCAACCTATGAACAGCCAACCTGAACCCTGTCCTGTCCTGGGTCATACTCACCATCTCTGTAACACTCAAGCCCATTGCCAAAGTCACCATGTTTATCTCTCTCTTTGAGGGTCTTCCTCTCCTTCACTGACTCCTGTATTTCCAAGCATGAGGTTTGTCGTTATCATTGTGTGCTGTCGAATCGGAACCAACCACTAGCTTACCCTCCAGTGGGTTTTCAGAAGCATTTTAATCAGATGATAAAAAATTGCCCATCCTTCTCCCACAGAGCAACTGGTAAATTTAAATGATGTGCCTTTGGGATTACAGTGCAGCTTCTTACCACTAGGCCACCTAAGCCAAGCATGAGGCTTGTTATGGTTAAGTGTCATCAGTTGCCTGAGACTCATGGTGACTCTATATACAACAGCTCTGAACCCTGCCCTATCTTGAACCAATTTCATTGTTTCCAACACTCGTCCTCCCATTACCCCAGTTACTGAGTCAATCCATCTCATTCAGGGTCTTCCTCTCTTGCGCTGTCCCTCCACTCTTCCAAGCATGATGTACTATTCCAAGGATTGGTCCCTCCTGACAACATGCCCATAGTATGTCAGATAGAGCTTTAAAATCCTTGCATCTAAGGAGAAGAGCAGCTCAGTTTCATCCTCTTCAAAACAGACCTGTTTGTTCTCTTAGCAGTCCACAAGTCATCATCAGCTAGTAAACTATTGCGTTAACTAGGACTCATAGTTCACTGGAGGGTCAGCTATGAATTGGTTCCAACTCAACAGCAATGATTTTGACTTTTTTGTTTGGTTGGTTTTTACATCAGAACCCCAAGTGCATTAGAATAGAAATGTTCTCCAAAAATTTTCACACTGTTGATCTTTTAAAAGTAGATTGCCAGGCATTTCTTCCTAGGTACCTCTGAGTGAGCTAGAGCTTCCATCTTTTGGTTAGTGGCCAAGTGCATGAACCAGCTTTACCAACAAAGAACTTACACAGCTAGTAAATTAAAAAAAGTGCGGCGAAAGCTCTCCAGATTCCTCTAGGCCCTGTTATCTCTTAAGAGTAGAGCAATGAATTGCAATAAGTCAACAAAGGGTGAAAATAGGAAGTAGCTAAGAAAATACACCATCCCCTTTTCCTTATGAATCAGGGTGAAGTCTCTCTCAGGGAGGAGTGATAGGGAATGGCAAAGGACACACTGACAAAGGAGATTAATCAGAACTGGCTTTGACAAGCACTGTGGCAATGGGACAATTAAAACAGACTTTCAAGGGGGGTGAAAAAAGAACGAACTGGGGAGGAGGGTAGAGAAAATAGTGCAACAATGAATGAATGAAAACCCAAAATCTCTGTAAATGTTCATTAAAATTAATAAATTTTAATAATTAAAAAAAATCCAACAACAAGGGGTGAAAATAGATTTTCATCAGAGCCCTTCAAGGCTCTTTAAAACATTTCATTCATAATGAAAAAGCAAATCTCACCTTCCAGAATTTAGCTGAGGAAGACTGGTTAGCTGGGATTTTTAGAGTGTTCTGAGTCAGATACTCAGGCAAATGTCAAAAGCTGAGAGAGAGATAAGGAAAATAAAGGGGTCTGGACAAGTGCCAGTCTCATCCAAGGTCACCAGCAATAGGCAGAGGCTGCAGATATGCTGCTCTAATTTGCAATTAGGGACTTGAAAGCAACCAAATTAATCAGTTATTAATCAATAATCAATATACTATCCTCCTTATTCTGTCCCTTTACTTCATTTGTCCAAAGCCATGCAAACATTCTGTTAGAAGCCCAGAAAGAAAGAATACTGGACAGCCTGTTAACATACGTCCAGGTGTGCATCAGGGTTGTATCCTTTCTCCATATCTATTCAGTTTATATGCTGAGCAAATAATTTGCGAAGCAGAACTCTAAAAAGATTGTGACATCAGGATTAGAGGAAGATTCATTAACAACCTGAGTTATGCAGGTGACACAACTTTGCTTCCTGAAAGTGAAAAGGATATGAAATGCTTGTGGCAGAAGATCAAGGACTACAGATTACTTCTCAACATCAAGATTACAAAGTTCTTCCCCTCAGGACCAATGGTCATGATTATGATAAACAGAGAAAGGAGTGAGCTGTCAAGGATTTCATCTTGCTTGGATCAACAATCAACACTCTTAGTAGTAGCAGTTAGGAAATCGAGAGATATATTGCACTGGGAATGTCCATCATCAGGTATCTCTCCAAAATGCTGAAGAACAATAATGTAAGTTTGAAAATTAAAGTGTGCGTGATAATGGCATGGTCTTCTCAGTCACCTGCTCCACATTGGAGAGCTGGACAATGAATAAAATGACAGAAGAAGAATTGATGCCTTTGAGTTGTGGTGCTGGAGAACAGTGCGTGGACTGTCAAAAGAACAAACAGATACATTTTGGAAAAAGGCAACCAGAGTGTTCCTTGGAGGCAAAGCCAGTGATGCTTCACCTTTCATACTTTGGCCAGGTAACTAGGCAAGACTATTCCTTGGAAAGGGACATCATGTTTGAAAAGATAGAAGTTTAGTAAAAGAGAGGAAGTCCTCCAACTAAATAAATGAACACAGTGATTGCAGCAATGAGCTCTAGTGTGTCAGAAATGGTGAGGATGTACAGGATAGGGTAAGGTCCAGCTCTGCTGTTCACAGGTCGCTATGAGACATGCTCAACTCAATGGCACCTAACAACAGCAACAGCTTAGGAATACACATACTAATTCAGACAGATAGTAAACCTCTAGAATTTTACCTACCATCAAGTTAATTCCGTGGCAACCCTTCATTGTGTTTCTGAGTGTGTTATTCTTTATGTTGGTTGTTGTTGAGTACCATTGAGCTGGAACCTACTCATAGCTGATCCTCCAGCAGTTCTCAGAGGCTGTAAATTGCTCAGGAAGAGATTGCCCATTTTCTCCTGCAGAGCAGCTGCTGGATTCGAACCACCTGCCTTTGGGTTGACAGGGCAACTCCTTACTCACTAGAACTCCCTTTATGGGTAGAGATTACTAATTTCCTGTTGAGGAGCACACTGGTGGATTAAAATTGCTGACCTTTTGGTTATCAGTCAGGTACAATTAGCACCACCAGCACATTAAGTATCTGTATATGTACTTGGAAACGAGCTGGAAGTTTGGATAGCCAGAATTCTACCATGAGAAGTGTTCAATGCAAGCCAAGTATAAGGCTTAGATGTAAGATGGGAGTTCAGTCCCAAACAAGCAGAACATTTTCCCCAAGATGAAAAGACTTGAACATTTGTATAAACTATACAAAGGGCTACCTACGACCCTAAATCATTCTCTGATGAACCCAGAGCTAGTTCTGTGTGCTTGCCTGGCTTTCTCTAGTCCTCCACACATATGCTTACAAAAACTCTCAAAGACAGTCAAAATTTAATAATGCATTAGATCAGGGTGAGGATGCCAGCAGTTTTGCCTCCATGAAAGTGTGAGATGTTAGGCAACAAATGCACATGGGTTGTTTTGTTTTTGTTTTTGTTTGTTTGTTTTGTTTTCAATTTGGTCTATCTTATTTTTCAAGTGCAAATAATTCTATATTTTGCTTTTCTTCTTCAACATTATTTTTTATGTGAGTTTAATTAGTCAAAAGCAAGCATCTGCTTTTTCTCATTTCAAAATGTCTACATGTTATTGTTGAAAATATGGAAGTGAAGGCTTAAGAAGGAAATAAAATCTTCTCTGTTTACATATAAACAGGTACATCTTGCATAAAGTGCAACCAGAGTTCTCCTTGGAGGTAAGGATAAGTGAAACTTCATCTCACATTGTTTGGGTGTATGTATTGCCAGGAGTTTTGGGGAAAGGGTATCATGCTGGTAGAGAATCAGAGAGAGAGAGGAAGAGCTTCGACAAGATGTGTTGGCACAGTGAGTACAACAATGGGCTCGAACATACCAGAGAAGGTGAGGATAGTACAGGATACAGCAAGGTTCGGATCTGTCACTGATGGTATGAGTTGGAGTTGACTAGACAGCATATAACAACAACAACAAAAAACAAAATGCCAAAACCCAAACCCACCCATATTTACACATGTAATACCTTTAAGCTACTTTTTGTAGTTGGATTTCTATTGTTTGTCGTGAAAATGGTCTTTCTTCTTCAAGATTTTAAAAAGTCTCTTAGATTTTCTTATGTCCCTTTGTGTTCTCGCTTATTTAGCTCTCAAATCCCTACTGAGCATATTTTTATGAATGGTCTTAGGTAAGATGGACTTACAGTGCATACCTGGTGGCATAGTAAGAAAGGGAATGGGACAGCTAACCCAAGGCACCACCACTCTGGTAATTCAAATCCACCACCCTCTCCAAGAGAGGGAGAAGGACAAGCTCTAGTCTTGTGATTTACAGCCTCCAAACACCAGCTGGAGGGTCAGTTCTAAGTTGACAGCAATGAGTTGAGTTTTGACTTCTACTTACATCTGAATCCAAATCTACATAAACATAACAAAAGTGCTGTTGTGTCACAGAATGGAGCTTGTCCTGCTAACCAAAGGCTGAAGGGTTCCAGTGAAAAGCGGCTTCACAGGAGATGGGCAATCTCCTCCAGTGCAGATTTATAGCCTCGGAAACCTGAAGGCGAGTCACTATGTCTTGACCTTGAACTATAGAACAAGATCCAGTTTAACATAAGAACCACCTGGAAATATTGTGAAAATACGAATTCTCACCTAGAATGTGAATTCTCATCTAGCATATCTGGGGTGGACATGCATGTTCTCAGCAGGAAGTAGAACTGGTTCACACCCGCAGTCTTTTCTCCTGTCAAACTTCTCTATTATTGCTTCATCTAATCATTAATTTTTTAGAGTGTGGAAACTATAGAACAATAACATTGATTTCACATGCAAGCAAAATTCTACTGAAGATTATCCAAAAATGACTGGAACAGTACATCAACAGAGAACTACCAGAAGTTCAGGCTGGGTTTAGAAGGGGTCGTGGTACTAGGGATATTGTAGCTAATGTTAGATGAAACTTAGCTGAAAGCAGGGAATACCAGAGGAATGTATATCTGTGCTTCATTGACTATGCAAAGGCGTTTGACTGTGTGGATCATAACAAACTGTGGCTGACTCTGAGAAGAATGGGAATCCCAGAACACTTGATCGTGCTAATGAGAAACCTATACTTGGACCAAGAGGCAGTCGTCAGAACAGAGCAAGGAAACACACAAACTCTGGAAGGGCGTACACCAGGGATGTGTCCTATCTCCATACCTTTTCAACCTGTACGTAGAACAGATTATCCAGAAGGCTGGGCTCTATGAGGAGAAATGTGGGGTCAAGATTGGCGGAAGATCTATCAACAATCTGTGTTATGCAGATGACACAACCCTGCTTGCTGAAACTGAGGAGGACCTGAAGTGCTTGCTGCAGAGGGTCAAGGACTGTAGCCTTCAGTATGGATTGAGGCTCAATGTCAAGAAGACAAAGATTCTCACCACTGGGCCAATTGGTAGCATCAGGATGGATGGTGAAGAGATTGAGATTGTTTACAGCTTTAGTTTGCTTGGCTCCACAGTCAACCCTGTTGGCACCAGTAGCCAGGAAATTAAAAGACATATTGCGATGGGAAAGACTGCTTTTAGGGACCTCTCCAAAGTACTGAAGAGCAATGGTGTCTCCCTGGAGACTAAGGTGCGTCTGATACACTCTTTGCTATCACTTGTTGTTATGCATCAGAGAGTTGGACAATGACCAGGGAGGATATAAGGAGAATTGATGTCCTTCAGCTGTGGTGCTGGAGAAGAGTATTGAGGGTACCATGGACTGCTAGGAAAACAAACAGATTCATCCTGGAAAGAGTTAAACTGGGAGTCTTTTTAGAGGCAAGGATTCTGAGGCTCCGTCTAAGTCTAATGTACTTTGGACATGTTGTAAGGAGGGACTGGTCCTTGGAGAGGGACATCATGCTTGGTAGGGTGGAGGGACAGCGCAGAAGGGGAAGGCCCTCTATGAGGTGGATTGATTCCGTGACTGGGGTAATCGGGATGGGTGTGTTGGAGACAAACAGTGTAATTGGCACAGGACAGAGCAGAGTTTAGGGCTGTTGTACATAGGGTCACTATGAGTTGCAAGTGACTCGACAGCACATAAGAACAACTACCCTTTTGTAGTGATCAAATGTAAGGGTAACTTGCAGGGTCTTTTTTTTTTTTCAGACATAACCAAGCACTTTTGCTAATGCCATTGCTATTTCTGATTCTACTATTTCTGCCCCAAATTGACCTTTTGCCCCACTGATTAGATGGAATCAATGATCAGCTTCCAGTCATTAAGAAACAGAAAGCAGGGCCTGTAGACAGAGTGTCCCCACTTGTGTCCTTATGTGGTACATACAGTTTATGGACTCAGTCACTTACCAAAAGCTTAAGAGTTCACAGAGGTAGCTCACAAGAAAGGCCTGGTGCTTTACTGGTGGGTGTGGGTGTGTAAGGAAAACAGCCATGAAAACTCCATGGAGCACAGTTCTACTCCAACACACACGGAGTCACTAGGACTCAGGGCTGACTCAATGGCAACTGGCCCACTGTCTGACAAATACTCTCACATAATCTCGGAATTGAGAAAGATGTCGTTGTTAGGTGTTTTGAAGTCCTATTCTGTGTCATTCTTATCATCTCTGATACACGGGAGCCCATAGTTACAGTCGCCAGGTCAATCCTACTCTCGTAGGGTCTTCTTTGCTTTCACTGACTCTCTACCTTTCCAAGCATGATTATTTTCCAACAACTGTGCCCTCCTAACAACATGCCTAAAGTATGTGAAATGAAGTTTCACCAGCCTTGCCTCTGAGCAGCACTTTTTCTGAACTTTCTCCAAGAAGTATCTGCTTGTTCTTTTGGTCAATTCAGTATTCTTCTCCAACACCACAGCTCAAGACCATCTCAAAATGCAACAACTCCGACACTTTAAACAGTAGCAGGACTTTAATCATTCCTTGCAGAAACACTGTACTTCAGGCTGGGATGAATGAGAAGTGGTCTCTGCCCCAAGTTCCCTACTTGGCCCTCTGCAGAGTGCCAGAGAAGCAACCAGGTGGAGTGAGTTACCTCATGCAGAAGGCCTCACAGACTGACATCATGGGAATCTGCCCAATCTCACTGCATTTACTCAGCAAATATTTGCTGACCTCCTACTATTTGCCAAAAGCCATAATGAGGGGTAGGACACAAGGTCTCAAGGAGCTCCCTGCCCAGTAAAAGACAGATAAATAAATAGGTAGCCACTCTTCAGGAAGATAAGACTAACCCAGGTGAAAGCTTTAGCTCTTGGACTTTCTAGACTATCCATCCCAGATCTACCAAGACGCTATCAGATTTATATCTTTATATCATTTTATATTCAAAGCACTGTACCTCCCCAGGTCACCAGTACCCCTATTTATGGGCACCTTGTTCTTGCCTTTTAATATTATGTAAATTTACATTCACTTTGAACCAAACAAATCACCTTCACTTGCTGCATTTGAGGCTTTTAAATCGCTGAAAAGTCTTTAGTCTTTTCTTGCAAGAAAGTAAGGCAAAATAAGAACCACGTGTGCAGATCCTAACTCGGAATGGCTCTTGTTCATAATGTCAGAAGCAAAGAGACTAACAAGGTTAATTGTAATCTACTGGCCCCTGCAACTCCTCACGGTTGCTCAAGGCTCCCTTTAGACCTGACTTTTAGCCTCCAAGAACTCAGCTGGTGCTGATGAAGGCAAAGTGGGGTGAATGGGTTCAAGACTGAGAAGAGTGAGGTAGGGAGGAGGAGAGAATTCCGTCTTCTCAACCAAGAGCTTTGGCCACTCACTGGGCCTCCCTGCAGTGCTAAGAGCAGCAGTGGAACACAATCAGGTCTGAAAACAATGTCCTTTTCTTTCCTTTTATCCCAGTGAACCAAATCCACAGGCCCCACTGATGTTTGTTTTGACTTCTTTGCTCAGAAGCCAAGGGCAGGGCTTGTGCGGTGGACCATCAGGCTGACAAATCTGTTAATAGACAAATTAACAACTCCTTTTATGGTCACCTGGTAAGCCAGGCTGCCTTCAGCCACATAAAACAGAGGGCGAGCTGGATTTTGTTTGTTTGTTTTTGATAACAGGTGAAAACGGCAACCAGATCTTGGTAAATCTGTGATAAGGTCTGAGCATACTTTGAACAGTCTTTGTTTGTCTGTCTGGTTCCATGTTAGGTGAGAGAGAGACAAAAGAAAATGGAAGTTATGAAATTTTAAGTATTTGTAATAGTCTTTCAAGAAGGTTTCCTAAAAGTTTTGAGATTTTAAAACTTTGTTACTTGTTTCTTTTTGTGTTTGCTTTTTTCTTGGTCCTATAATCATGAAAAATCAAGAGTTTGCTTTAGAATAGGCTTTTGCTTCCTTACAATCTCCTTCTTTTGAAATGTTCTCTTCCCTCACCTTTTTTTGAGCCCCTCACCTCTCTTTGAAGTTTGGTATAGTATCTTCTTTTTGGTTCTAACAGTTATATCTCCTTCCCCAAAGAAATAGTCCTATTGTGTCTAATAACTTACACTTGAAGCCATATCTTATTATCATTCTAATATGAGGGTAAGGTAAATAGAATCAGGGGTGACGGGTGCTTGAATTCCTTGATAGAACTCACTGACCCTTGAGTTGTTCATTCATTCACTCAACTATCACCTAACAAGACACAAATAAAGCAAGCAAAAAATCCTCACTGCTGCCAAGTTGATTCAGACTCACGGTGACCTTCTATCAGGTTCCCAAGGCCGCAAGCTTTAATGGAAAAAAGATTACTCATCTTTCTTCCTAGAAAATTGTTGGTGGAACTGAACTATGAATTTTTCAATTAGCAGCATAACACCTAACACATTGTACCACTAAAACACTAAAATTGGCACTCAGTGCTGTCAATACAAAATCAACTCACAATTGACCCTCTAATAGGTTCCTGGAAGCTAAATAGTAAGGAGTTGCCCTGCCATTGCAAAGAGATATGGTTCAAATCTGCCAGCTGTTCTTTGGGAGAAAGATAGGCAAGCTCCTACCATGCCTCTGAAAACCTGCTAGAGGGTCACCTATGAGTCATTTCTGACTTGGTGGCACACAACAACAAAAACAAATCACACAGGAGGAGACAGCCCTTCTTTCTCTATCAGAGCCCCTGGTGGATTCGAACCACCAGGGAGGCATGACCTTTGGGTGACAGCACAGCTCCCTATGGACTACACCACCAAGGCTCCCTCCCACTACCGCCACCAAGGCCCCTTTCATAAAGTGCAGTGTCACACACTAAAGTACCATCATACTGCCAAAGACAATTTGCTAGTACTTTGAATTTTTCTACTTTGCTTAATTTCATTTTTTATTATGGTGACTATTAACATTACTCAAAGTGATCCATGAGCTATGAGAAAGAAATTATCTAAAAGGGAGGGGGTGAAGGAATTAGAAAAAAATCCAGTGGAGATCTGAAAAGATAAGGTAATAGTGGGCATAGATCTATGGTGATTAATTTTATAAGAAAAATTATATGGGAATGATCATATGAAATAAAATATGAAAAAAGAATGTGTGAAATACAATGTATCTGAATGGGGGGAAGACAAAACTCCTTACCACTGGGCCAACAGACAACATCAAAATAGATGGAGAAAAGATTGAAGTTGTCAGATTTCATCTTACTTGGATCCACAACCAACACTGTTGGTATTTCTTGCTGTTGTTATGTGCCATCAAGTGGGGTACAACTCACAACGACCCTATGAACAAAAGATCTGAACCTAGTCCTATCCTGTGCCATCCTCACACTTCTTGATGCACAAGAGCCCATTGCATCTGTCAATCCATCTGTTGAGGGTCTTCCTCTCCCTTGCTGACCTTTCAGCTTTCCCAGCATCGTGTCTTTCTCCAAGGAATACCCCTCCTAGCAACATACCTAAAGTATGTGAGGTGAATCCTCATCATTCTTGCCTCCAAAGAGCACTCTGGCTGCACCCTCTCCAAGACATAGCTGTTTGTTCTCTTGGCAGTCCTTAGGATGTTCAGTGCATTTGCCATCTTTATTAATTGTCCAGGTTTCAGATGCATAACAAGTGATCAGAAAGGCTATGGCTTGAATTAGACACACCTTGGTCTTCTAACTGACATCCCTACTCCTCAATAGTTTGGAGAGGTCCCTAACTGCAGATTTTCCCAGTGCAATGCATCTCCTTATTTCCTGACTGCTGATACTAAATGTGTTAATTGTGTTAATCCAAGCAAGATGAAGTTGTTGACAGTTTCAATCTCTTCTTCATCCGTTAAGATGTTTCCTATTGGTCTAGCAGTCAATAAATCATATTTTCATGGGGAAAATCTGATGTCAAGGACCTCTCCAAGGTGTTAAGAAGTAACAACATCAGTTCAAAGACTAAGGTCCACCTGATTAAAGCCATAGTTTCTTCAGTTACTAGCTATGGGTCCGAAAGTTGGACTGAGGATGAGAAAAGAATCATCAATGCTTTTCAGTTGTGGTGTTTGAGAGGAGAACGGACTATGCCACAGACTGCCAGCAGGTTAGAGAAAGTACAACCAGCGTGCTCCTTAGAGACAAGGGTGAAACTTCATCTCACATATTGTGGGCTTGTTTTTAGGAGGTCCCTTGAAAACCTCAGTGAAAGAAAGGAAGACCCATTGCTAGATGAATTTACACAGTGACTGCAACAATGGACTCAAGAATATTAGAGATGATGAGGAAGGCACAGGATAAGGCAGATCCAGCTCCCTTTCTCTTAAGGTCATTCTGTCTGTGTTATGTTTGACTCGACTACACTGGTCAACAGCAACAATATCTGGTCATCTTTGATCATTAGTGTTCAATGCATCAAATATATTCTTCAAATGGTTTTTAAATTCTATTGGGACAGAGTTAGGGTCATATTTTGGTTCTTTTGGGCTTAGGGTTTTTTGTTGGTTTTATTTTCACTTTTAGTTTGAACTTGCAATGAGTTAGCCCCTGGCCTTTTTCATCAATTCTTTTCACAGATGTATTCAATCTGTGCACGGGGCAGTATATCAGATGAAGTTTATGTGTCTAGTTGCATTTATGGTTATTTGGGTTTGAGGTTTTTTTTAAAAAAAATGTCCTATACTCTGGCAACAAAAAGTTTTAAATTCATTTACTATTTCCCTTGTCTCAGTTTTTTTGTGTGTAAAATAGGAATAATTCTCACCTTAGGATTCTCTTGTAAGGATTGGCGATCACGCAGGAAAGATGTTTTCTTTAGCATAACAATTAGAGACACTCAAAAATTAATTATAGCCTTTATTATCAACAATGTTTGTAGTTTCTAATTTGCTAACTCATGGCCCAGGCATCTTCGATCAAACAAGAAAAAGGGCTGAGCAATGCCAATAGCCTAGTACATCACTATGGTTGTTATCTGTGACTGAGTCAGAACTGACCCATAGCTGACCCTTCAGAGTCAGTAAATCATTTAGGAGGAGATTGTCTATTTTTCTTCTGTGAAGAAGCTGGTGCATTCTAACCACATGCCATTGGGATTGCAGCACAGCTTTTTACCATTAAGTCACTATAGCTTCCTAGTACATTACTAATATTTCTTATAAAGAGAAAAAGATACAAGAGAAGGGGCACAAGAAAGGGCACAGCTGTTATTAGTTACCTTGAGTCAGTTCTGACTCATAACCAACCCATGTGTACAGGGTAGAAATGCTCCATGTGGTTTTCAAAGGACCAGATTGCCAACCCTATCTTCTGAGATCCTTCTGGGTAGGTTTGACCTCATAAACTTTTGGCTAAAAGTCAAGAGTTTAATTGCTTGTGATAATGAGGACTCCTGGGGGCAGTCTGCTAGTGGCAAAGAGTGGAAGAGAACAAGGGCATCACTTTAAAGACTAAGGCGCATCCTACCGAAGCCACGCTGTTTTCAATCCCTTCATATGCATGTGAAAGCTGGACAGTGAATAAGGACAATCAAAGAAGAATTGATACCTCTGAATTGTGGTGTTGGTGAAGTTTATTGAGTATACCGTGGATTCCTAGAAGGAAAGAAGAAAAAAAAAATCTGTCACAGAAGGAGTACAACCAGAATGCTCCTTAGAAGTGAGGGTAATGAGACTATTTCATGTGCATTTGGCATGTTATTAAGAGGGGCTTGTCTCCAGAGAAGAATATCATGGTAGGAAAGGCAGAGGGTGAGTAAAGGAGGAGAACCCTCACTGACAGAGATGGACGCAGTGGCTGCTATAAGGGACACAGCCCAGCAGGGATTGCGAGGATGGAGCTTTTGTTCATAGGGTCCCTATGAGTGACGCTTGACTCAAAGGCAATAAACAACATAAAATGTGTATAAATAAGCAAATGAAATGATTATTACAATTTTAGTCAATAAATTGTATTTCAATGACTGAAAAAATCAATACGATTTTAAAAAAGCAGTATTATTTGTAACTTTTCCCTTCAATAAAAATAAAAATATGAAAGTAGAGGTGAGTTAGTTATATAGACATCTGAAAGACGTGCATCCCAGCAGGACAAACATTATATGTGGCATTTCTGGCTAGAGAATATACTTGAAGTATTTAGAACAGGGCCAGTGAGGCTACAGCAGAGGATGATCTTGGGGGAGAAGAGCCAAGGACCCATCAAGCATGGCCCAAGACTGTGGTAGAAAAGAGGGTTTTCGCTTTGAGAAAAACAACAATGTGGAAGAGTTTTGAGCAAAGGACTGATGCGACCTAACTCATGGTTTAAAAAATAATTTTGGTGACTTGGTGGAGATAAAACAATTGGAGAGCAAGAATGGAAATGAGGCCGGAGGGGATGCTGTTCAAGCATCTGAAAAACAGTCCAGTTGTGCATTGTGTAGTCACTTACATGGGGTCCATGCAGGCTGCATACCCTAGCTGTCCACCAAGCCAGACTGAATTTCAAATTTAGAAAGTTCATCCATTGCCATGAACTTGATTCTGACTCATAGGCACCCTAAATGACAGAGTTGAATCGCCCCATGAGGTTTCTAATACTCAATAAAGTCTTCAATCTAAAGGTTAAAGTTATCAATGATTTAATTTTACTTGGATCCATAATCAATATCCAGGGTGTTTGCAGTCAAGATATCAAAAGATGTGTTGTACTTGGAAAATCTGGTTGTCAAGAATCAATCCAAATTGCTAAAGAGCAAAGACATCACTTAAAGACTAAGGGAAGCCTGATCCAAGCCATATTATGTTGATGTTGTATCCCATAGAGTCAAAACCGACCCATAGCTGACCCTCTGGTGGGTTTTCAGAGACAGTTAATCGCACGGGAGTAGATTGCCTATCCTTCTCCCATGGGGCAGCTGGTGGCCTTGAAGCACATGCCTTCAGGATTGCAGCACAGCTGCCTGCCTGCCAATAGGCCACCAAAGCTCGCTTGTTCCAAGCCATAGTCTTGTCAATCACATGCTATGAGTCAGAAGATTGGACACTAAGAATGGCAGAAGAACTGATGTGTTTGAGCTGTGGTGTTAGAGAAGAGTTCTGAATACCCTATGGATTGCCAAAAGAACAAACTAAGGCTGTCTTGGAGAAAGTGCAACCAGGGTGCTTTTTTACAGATAAAAATGGGGCAATTTCATCTCACTGTGGGCATGTTGGTCAAAGTGGCCAGTCTTTGGAAAAAGACATCAATCTGAGAAAAGTAGAGAGAGAAAGAGAAAGACCATCAAGGGGCACTATTGACAGAGTGACTGTGATGACAAGTTAGAACATATCAGATGATGAGGACGGCATAGAATAGGGCAGGGTTCAGATCTCTTGCTCACAGAGCTGCTCTGAATCATAGGCAACTTGATGGCACCTAACAACAGCTGAATAATCTTGCCCACTGCCTAGTTCTTAGCCAAGCGAAACAACGAAAACAAACCAACCAGCTTGTTGCTGTTGAGCTCTTCTGACTCACAGCAGCACCAAGTGTTACATAGGAGAACTGAGTTCCAAAGGATTTTCCCAGCTGTAAACTCTGCAGAAGCAAATCATCAATCTCTTCTTCCATAGTACTGCTGGATCTGCTGGACTGATCTGAACTTGTGACCTTTAGATTAGTAGTCAAGTACAAGTCATTCTTGCCTCCGAAGGACCTTGGCACAAGGTAGCTATTCTTTGCATTCTTTCATTCTTTCTCCAGGTCAGCTGCTTCCCCCCCCCCCCCAGCTGTAAAGAAATTATGCTTCTTCATGTTCTTTAAACTAGCTGGGAATAAAATCTCATAATACTCTGTAGCCTTAATATTATGTGCTTAGTAATTCTTCTGTCTTTATTCCTCTCTCATGAGACGCAACAATTACAAGTTAGAGTGTGATATTGTCCCATTTCCCTTACTTTTTCTCCTTATAATTCCACCAGAAAAGTCTTACCTAGTTCCTTGAAGCTCAAAACAAAGGCTAATGAGTGAGCTCTCCTCAGCAGCCCTGGGATGTTGACAATGTCCCTCCTGAGCTGTGCGTCTCCCCATGGGCTGGCAGAGATCCTACCACCCAGAAAGTGGCAGAGAACAGGATTCAGATGCCTTGCCTCTGGGGGTACAACCACTGAAGGAGACAAGGGCAGGGCCACCTCCAGAAAGGTGAGATAACCCTCTAGTCTGTGGGGGAGGATCAGGCTGTCTTTCTGCATTTCCAAACCCTCCCCTTGCTGAGGGAGGGAGGTGAAACCTCAATTAGTCACCTCTGCCCTCAGCTTGTGTCTGCTGGCCTTATCTGCATGATAACTGCACATGTAACAGCTTGAAGGGCAAACACCTCCTGCCTCCAGTACCCATAATAAAGGAGAAGAGAGACAAGCATAAAGCAAATGGAATTTGCAGTGGGGTTGCTCTGAGCTTCCTTCCCCATGCACAGAGCTCAGCATCTTCGTCCCTGTGGTTTCCATGTGAGATGGCAGTTCCTTCCACAACACAGCAGATGCACCAGGAGTACAGATTCTGTCCAGCCAGCTTAGGATTGGTCTCTATCAAATTCAGAGACATGGCGTTCTATTTGACAAAATGCATTTTGTGGAAGAAAGGGTGCAAGGAGTATATAGACTTTCGTAAACCATGTTATCATATGCTTTACCCATGAATCACACCTGGGATCTGCTGAGTCTCTGTACCCCATGGATTCCAATACCAGAGAACTGTATGCAGCACCCCAGCATGCTGTGCACAGGCTGACTTGTTCCTCACAAGTGAGGTTCCCTCTAACACTTATGGTTACTCAAGGGGCCTCACTCATAGTATGGTATTGGTTTCCTAAAGTTGCTATAACAAAATATCTAACTAAAAATAGGGAGCTGAAAAGTGACAGGTATTCGTCTACTGTTCTGGAGGCTAGGAGTTAAAATTCAGTGGTCTCTCCAGGCTCCAAGGGGACATCATTTCTTATCTCTGTCAGCTTTTGGTAGCCCAGGGAGTTCCTTAGCTTGTAAATGCAGTCTTTCACTCTTTGGTTTAGTATGATAGGTCCCTGGATTGATTGAGTAAGCAAAACCACTGCTCTAAAAGTTGACAGATCTAACTCACTCAGAGGTGCCTCAGAAAACAAGTCCAAAGCCTTTGACAAAAGTCACAGCCTCAAAAATCCTGTGGGGAGCAATTCTACTTTGCACACATGGTATTGCCATGGTTTTTAATCAACTCTTCTCCACAAGGTTTCTGAGGTTGTGGCATCTCAGAAGCAGCCTGTCAGACTTGTCTCCTGAGGAAACTCTGAATGAGTTTGGTCTGCCAGTCTTTAGACTAGTATTGTTTTTATATAGGGTCAAGTCAGAACCAAATCATATCTGACCCTCCCATGGGTTTTCAGGGTCTATAAAGAGGAGATTGCCAGCTTTCTCCCATGGAGCAGCTGGTAGATTTAAACCACCAGCTTTTAGATTGGGAAAACAATTTCTTGCCACTGTTGTTGTTGTTTTGTGTCGTCAAGTTGCCAACACTGCAACTCATAGTGACTCTATGTACTACAGCTCCGAAGCCTGCCCTGTCCTGAGCCAGTCTCACTGACTTTGACACAATAAATCACATTGCCCCAGTTACTGTATCAATCCATTTCTTCTGGGGTCTTCTTCTCTTGTGCTGTCCCTCTATCCTTCTGAGCATGATGTCCTTGTTCAAGGACTTGTTACTCCTGACAAATGCTCAAAGTATATGAGACAGAGTTCCAAAATCCTAGCCTCCAAGGAGAAACTTGGTTTCACCCTCTCCAAGACAGATCTGTTTTCTTGACAGTCCATGGTATGTTCAAGATTCTCGAACATACTCTTCTCCAGCACCACAATTCAAAGGCATCAATTCTTCTTCTGTCATCTTCGGTCATTGTCCAGCTCTCTGATGTACAGCAAGTAATTGTGAAGACCACGGCCTGGATAAGTAGCACCTTAGTCTCTAGACTGACATCATTGCCTCCCAGTGCTCTGGAGAGGACCACCAAAACTCTCTCTAAGGCTAGTAGTAGTTGTCTCTCTTAATCATTCAGGCCCCTGTAGGACCCACCATACTCAACGAAGTAATGAGAAGATGCATCTACAACAGCAATTCTAGCATGACCCTGTGCTAACTCAACTGATAACAGCATTAAAGAGCCAATTTCCAAACCAGATCAACTTTATGGTACAGGAGTTAGGATTTCAACATAAATTCCCAAGAGGCATAAAGAAATTGTCCCTGGCAAGAGGTAAATGTATAGAATATGACCACAGGCAAATGGAACTGGTTGAGTTCTACTTCAGGAGAGCATTGACCAGAGCAAATTCTCAACTTTCTCTGAAAGGAAGTACTGATATCCCCTCGCTTTTAACTCAAACCCTTAGGTTTCAGTCATTTTAAGTAAGAATTCTCTATCTCATGAATCAAAAGTATCCATAGAAACATCTAATGGAGAAATAATGAGGAAAAGTAAGTTAAAAGGATGATCAAAAAGACAAAAAGCAGCCCAGTTTTATTGTTCTTTAGTCTAAAAATGAAAAAGAAAATTGCTGGGACTTTTTCCACACAACCCAGAGTACAAATATACCCACCCACAAGTTTATTTACACATAGTTTATTTAAATCATTGGAACTGGAATATAGCTGGAAAGCAATTGCTCACCAAGTACTCAAGTCTCAATGAAAAAAGCCTCAGGACTGAAGCATAGTAATAAATCATTCACTCCAGTGTTTGCATGAGATAACCAGTAAGAATAACAAAAATAAAAGACAGCAACCCACATTAGCCTACCTCATCATACATCTCTGGGTATACTACTGGTAAGACTCAGCAATTTATGCCCCAAGAAGATTTTGGGAAATAAAAATTTCTGCTGACAATTGAGAAAAAGAAAGATTCCGAGTTTACAGTGAGTAACTTGAATTCATTAAGCAAGACCACAGCATGCTTTGCTGTCACACCTTTTTTACTCTTTCAGAGTTTAAGTGGTGTTTGTGGCAATGTTTTCAGAATAACCATGGCTAAAAACATAGTTCAAGCCCTAGTGAACAAAGGATAAGACATTTTCTGTTCAGCACGCATGGGGGCAGAGCATGGCTTCATGCTGTAGCTATTACCTTCAGAACCCAACACAGTGCCTCATAGAAAAGGGCCAGTAATGAATGCTCGGGTGAGTGGATGATTTTGAAAGGAAGGCCAACCAAGCTAAATGAAGGAGAGATACCTTTGTCTAGTCATCTTTAAAACTGAGATCACAATCATGCTAACTCATGGGACACAAACCTTGACAAGTACTAGAGTGCTCAGGGGAAGTGATGATAACTTAGTGGATAAGTGTTGGGCTACTAGCCTAAAGGTTAAGAGTTCAATTCCACCAACTACACCTTGGGAAAAGACATGGTTGTCTGCTTTTGTAAAGATCTTTGAAAGACTATGGGTGTTTCTGCTCTGTTCTATGGGGTTGCAATGAATTGGAACTAATTTGATGGTCGTGGGATTAGAGTGCTCACAGAAAGGTATATAGGGACTTTATAGAAGAAGTATGTTAGACAACATGTGACATTCAAAATTCACTCACTAAATCATTGACCCGTTGGGGGTGTGGGATTTTTTTACAGCTAGTAAACATTTATTACTGGCCTTACTAAGGAAAGATATAAGAGATGTGAAAGATATAAGAGATAGTCACTGCCTTCCAAGGATTAAGAAGATAAAATGTATTTTCTTTTTTTCCTTCCATGTCTGTTTTTTATTTACTGGGTAGAATTTATTGATTGAAAATGATGAGCATTTTTTATATTCACTTAGAATAAAATTTCTCAACATTAACACTATTGCTTTTTTTGACTAGATAAGCATCTTTAATATACCCTTTAAATCATAGTGATACTCACTCTTAAAACTCCAGACAATATCAAATATCACTTAGGAGGAAATCAGTCACAAAGGATAAATATAAATTCACTTATATAAGAAGACACAAAAGGTCAAGTAAATAAAGAACAAAGTTTACTAGTGTTACCCCAGGAGGAATGAAGATACCCAGGGAGATGCAAATGTCATGTTAATTACCAATTACTATAATAATTGTCAATAAGGTGTATACTTATAGAAAGCTGAACTTGAAGTTTTAAAAGTTGCATGACACTCACACTAATAAAAATCACCAAATGAAAAAGAATACCTATTGAGACAGTTCACATATAATAAAACACCTTATGGGCTTTAGTTTTTTATTTGGAGTTTTGAGGTTCATGGTTTTGTGTGATAGCTCAGTCAGTTATCTTAATATCCCAATTAGTTATTTTGTTCTACTCCTACATTAATGAATAATCCTTAGGACTTAAAAGCAAGGAAGCAGACATCTGAGGCACAATTGAGCTCTAGTTATTGGAAACTATAGCAGGAGGAGAACTAGGAATAGAAAGTATGGACCTGGCTAATTTTCTCCTTTGCCAAGAGAACAGAACAATTGGATGGTGCCCAACTACATTACTTAGCATTTTGACCAAAGATTCCATAAAACAATTCTGATCAAAGGGGATAAATTTCAGGAAAGAATATAAAGTTCTTATCAACTCTAGACTTAGTGGAGCCATGGAAGTTGGCTGAACCTCTAAAAGAATTTCTCTGAAATAATCGTTATACCTTAAACAAAAATATATCCTGATGTCTTCTTAAATCCAAGTAAAATTAAAAACTTCCATCCTTCATCCATCTAATATAATGTTACTTATTGATCCAGCTGTGAAGATTTATTTTGTATTCCTGATATTGAGATGTAATTCGTATCAAAGGCTTAGTCGATATTCTGCTGTAAGCACTTCAGATTCTCCTCACTTTCAGCAAGCAAGGTTGTGTCATCTGCGTAAAACAGATGGCTGGTGAGTCTAACTTCAATCTGGATGCCACATCCTTCTTCATAAAAAGTACAGTATCTTGAATGATTTTCTCACCACACACGTTAGTATGGAGAAAGAACATAGCCCCAATGCACATTTTTCTTGATTTTGAACCATATGATGTTCCTTTGCTCTGTTTGCACAACTACTTAATCTATACATAGGTTTCACAGTAACACAATTAAGTGTCCAGGAACTCCTGTTCTTCTTAATGTTAGCCATAGCTAGTTGTGATCCACACAGTCAAATGCCTTTAAATATTCAATAAAGCACAAATAGACATTCTTGGTATTCTCTGCTTTCAGTTAAGATCCATCTGAAACAGTAGTGATATCCCTGTTGCTAGGGTCTCTTCTAAACCCAGCTTGAACTTATGGTAGTTCTCTATCAAGAACTATTCTAGCCATTTTTTTGAATGATCCTCAACAATTTTTTGCTTATATGTAATATTAATTATATTGTTCAATAAATTCCACATTCTGTTAGATCGCCCTCCTTGGGCATGGGAACAAATACGGATTTCCTTAGAACCTTACAAGGGCAGTAACTTTATGTTAATGTGGGATGAATAATTCAGAAAAGGAAGATCAGAATGGTTGTAAAACCCAAAGAGTGTCATTAATCCTATTAAATACTATTTACAGAAATTAATTTATTGTATATTTTGCTGTACATAAAAGCAATAATGAAAAAATTAAATTTAAATGAAAATTAAATAATAGCATTTCCAAACAGATGAAAGCTTAGTGTTTCATGTTCAGCATATATTTAATACAAGATATGCTTAAGAATCAAAGCTAAGTGGGAATTATAAAGAAGGACAATAAAAAAAAAAGAAAGAAAAAAATAGTACCTAAAAATAGAAAATCTAGTTTGTAGGGAGTTGTACTGCCAGCCCAATGGTGGTATCTCTCAGGTGATTAAAATTCACCAGAAGCCCCATAAGAGAAAGATAAGCTCTTTTTTCCTGTTCGATTTACAGCCTCTAAAAACTAGTTGGAGGGTCAACTATAAGTTGATTTCTGCTTGATTACAATGAGTTATGATCAGTAACAAAAATTGTAAGAAGTTACAGAAATAATAATATTTTTAACAATTTAGGATATATAGCTGTATTTTTGAAAGGTCATTGACTTTTTAAAGCACTAACATTAATGGTAACAATCGGCAGCATCAGGATGGATGATGAAGAGATTGAGATTGTTAACAGCTTCTGTTTGCTTGGATCCACATTCAACACTCTTGGCACCAGCAGCCAGGAAATTAAAAAACACATTGCAATGGGAAAGTTTGCTGTTAGGGACCTCTCCAAAGTACTGAAGAGCAATGGTGTCACTCTGGAGACTAAGGTGTGCCTGGTATAGGCCATGGTCTTTGCAATCACTTGCTATACATCAGAGAGTTGGAAAATGACTAGGAAGGATAGAAGGAAAATTGATGCCTTTGAGCTGTGGTGCTGGAGAAGAGTATTGATTATACCACAGACTGCTAAGAAAACAAACAGATTCATCCTGGAGAGGGTTAAATCAGGCTGCTCCTTGGAGGCAAGGATTCTGAAGCTTCGTCTGACATATTTTGGACATGTTGCAAGGAGGGAACAGTCCTTGGAGAAGGATGTCATGCTTGAGAGGGTGGAGGGACAGCACAGGAGAGGAAGACCCTCTATGAGGCGGATTGATTCAGTGACTGGGGTATCAGTGTGGGTGTGTCAGACAGTGAGGTTGGCATAGGATAGAGGAGGGTTTAGGGTTTTTGTACATAGGGTCCCTATGAGTCACAGGCAACTCAACTACACATAACAATAATAACAATATTAATGTATCATACATTTTCAGTATAAACATTAAAATATGTGACAAGAAGATACAAGATAGGCAAATGTTATCATACAATTATAGTTCTTATATTTTTGTGATATTGTTGTTGATTGCCGATGAGTTGAGCATGACTCACAGTGACCCTATGAACAAAAGGCCTAAAGCCTTTCTCTATCGTTATTTATCAAAGTTCATAGAGATTCCAGAGCTATGTTGTTTAGGAAGTGGATATAAACGATAATGATTCATAGTGAGGCTATGAATAATGATCTGAACATTGCCCTGTTGCACATCATTGACAATCTTGGTCAGGCTCAAGTCCATTGTGCTAACCACTGTGTCAATTCATCTCATTGAGGGTCTGCCTCTCTTCCACTGACCCTCTATCTTTCTCACTATGTCATTTCTCTCCAAGGACTGGTTCCTCCTGCAAACACGCCCAAAGTTAGAAAAAGTATAACCATTCTTGTCTCTAAGAGATAGTCTGGTTGCACTTTCTTCAAGACAGATTTGTCTGTTGTTTTGACTGTTCATGTTATTCTGTACTATTTGTCAACACCAAAATTCAAAGTTATCTATTATAAGTAAACAAAGGTTAGTATTAAGACAGACTGTCTAGCCAAATGGAAGAGATCCATCTTTATTCTCATTCCCAAAAAAGATGATCCAATAAAATGTGGAACATAAACAATATCATTAATATCACATGTAAATAAAATTTTAAGAATTTGAAGAATTTTAAAACTTTCTGGAACTATTGAAATGGATAGAAATTCAAGCTGGCTCAGAAGAGGCTATGCCATGAAGCATATTATTCCTGATGTCATAGATCTTGGCTTAAAAGCAGAGAATACAAGAAATATGTTTACTTGGGTTTCATTTATTATGCAAAGACATTTGACTGTGTGGATCATAACTAATTATGTCTAACATTAAGAAAAATAAAGCATGAGGCATAGCTAAAAAGTCAATACAGAGTTAGATTTGATTACACTTTGGATACAGAAAGTCACACTCTTGCCTCTACCCTAATATTGAGAGGATATTGACAGGTTTCAGATCTGTTGTTCATAGGGTCGCTATGGCACCTATCATTAACAATATTGGGGGGGGCGGTGGAAATTGCTGTCATCATCTCTGAGACTATGCTTTAAAAATAAATAACTCACAAGAGGTCTGTAATCTCAAAGTAACTAAAGAAATTGAAATATGAAAGTGTAAATCCTTTCTGAGGAGAGAAGGTATCTTAAGACAGGGTTCTTTTGAGAAGAACAAATCAGGGAAAATTGTTGTTGTTATGTGCTATCGAGTCACTTGCAACTCATAGCGACCCTATGTACAACAGCCCTAAACTCTGTCCTGTGCCAATCTCACTGTCTCTGACACACCCATCCCGATTACCCCAGTCACTGAATCAATCCACCTCATAGAGGGTCTTCCCCTCCTGCTCCGTTCCTCTATCCTCCCAAGCATGATGTCCCTCTCCAAACTTAAAGAAAGATTGCTCACAAGATTGTAAAAGCTGACGAGTCCCAAATCTGTAGACTAGACATCAGGGTAGTGACGTCTGTAGTTACAGGTGCTGACAGGTTCGAGATTGGCAGTCAGTCAGGAGGCAGGTTGTTTTCTTTGAAGGTTGACAAGTCCAAGAATGGCAGACATATGGCAGAGCACTGGCACAAGTCCAAAGAACCGGAAGTCAAAGTCAGGATCTAGATGGTGGGGTGGGGGTGGGGAATCCCTGATAGATGTCCATATAGATTCAGTGTAGACCACGTCCCTAGACAATCACACCCCATCCACCCCACCCCGCTTTAATGGATTAGGTCTCCATAGCACATCTCATCATAGAAGTGAGTACAGTGCATCAGATCTCATCAAAGGAAAGACTACACCATAACTGGCAAACCGGAGAACTGCATGGAGCTAAACTGACACACAATTTAACCACCACTGAGGATTGTTGCTTCACTTTTGGAAGAGAAATAGGAAGGAAGCAAAGGTCACTATAGATGCAGGGAAGACAGCCAAAACTATAGTCATCTAAAATGGTGGTGTTGCATGCCATTAAGTAAGAACCAACTTATAGCAGACCCTCCAGAGGGTTTTCAGAAGCTATAAGCTGCATGGGAATAAATTGCTCATTTTTCCTCCCTCAGGGCAGCTGATGAATTCTGTGTGCCTTTGGGTTGATAGTGCAACTTATTACCAATATAGTGTACACTGAATGGAAATAGATGAGGGAAAGAACTGCTTAAAAGGAATATATGATTAGGTATTGTATGATAACAGTCCAGAATAAGAGCTGTATAGTAAAGTGGACTGGGGTAGGAGTGGGGAATTGTACAACAATGAAAGAACTTTTTTTTTCAAAGAGAAAAGTGAACTGGGAAGGCAGGGTGTGCAACAATGAATGAATTGACATCCAAGTTCTCTATAAACTTTTATTAAAATCTCAATCAAAAAAATAAAATAACCACCACAACCAAAAGACTGAATGTAAACTGATTAGACTCTTTTAGAACTCTGTAAGATTCAGACCTTTCCCCAGCCCTTAGTTAATGCTCACAAGGAAGATCAGGACAAGGTTCAGATCTGTCTTCCATAGGGTCACTATGAGTCAGAATCGGCTCGATCCCATCTAACAACAGCAACAGAAAAGAGGAGAAATTGAGCCAGAGCCTTGCTTAGGTTCTGCAGGCACAGCAGAAGAATTGAGAAAATACTTTCCCCACCACCACCACTCATCTTGGATTTATACCAAGAAACAGAAAATAACAGCGTACAAGAGAAAGGGTTAGGAATGCTGAGAAATGCAGAAGAACCGGATCTGAGTGAAGGCAACACGGAAAAACTGAAAGGAACCTTCCCACACTCTGCAACGTACACTGAATATTAAGGAGCAGTTGTCCACCAATGCAGGAGAGTCAGGGCCACTGAGGAAGACCTCTGATGCATGAGCCCACTGCCCTGCCAAAGTCTGAGGGCAGTGCAGGAAACTAAGGGAATCCATCCTGCACTCTGGTATGAGACATCTTTGGATAAGGGCAGGAGAGCAAAGGGGGACATAGCCCTATATAGTTCGAAAGGTAAATCAGAGGAACTCGGAGAAATTCCTGCACATGGTCTGGCTTTATATCAATTACCAAGAAGTGACAATCCACTCCTAAAGCTAGGGGTAGGAATTTTGAGAGAGACCCTACCTGAGGTGAAAGTTCACAATCTGAAGACAGAGCAGGAAAACTGAGAGGGCCTTTGGAATCTCCTAGTTTCCTGCTAAATAACTGGGAAAATCTGAAAATCATTGTGTACTTACATAACTAAACCTGATGGCTATAGCTTGATAGAGGACGGAGCAGATCCATTTCTAGGTGTAGTTAAGACTTTATCTTTTTATATCTCTGATATCTGCACTCAATCTGGTGGCCTAGGCTGTGGGATACAAATCCAGTATTCACTGCAAATATTACTTTATTCATAAAAATTTCAAATAGAAAATTTTAAAAGCCTCACCTGCAAAGCAAAGTCCATTTTGTTTACTTAGGTATTTACTTTAAGAAACTCTCATGGCATACTCTGTAGGGAGTTGCACTTCTAACCCAAAAGCTGCACCTCTGATCATGCAAATTCACATGAAGCTCTCAAGGAGAAAGTTGTGTGTCTTTCCCATTGTGATGTGCAGCTTCAAAATCCCACTGGAGGGTAATCTATGAGTTGGAACAGGCTTAACAGCAGTGAGTGAATTATTTCTGTTCATGATATTTTATTCATTTCTATATGATATCTTACACATATTCCATGAGATTTATTCTAGTTATATGAGGGGCTTTGTGATGGTGCAAAGAAGTTACAGCCAGGGTGTTCCTTAGAGGTTAGGATAGTAAAACACAGTCTTGCATAGTTTGGACATTTAATCAGGAGAGAATAGTCCTTGGAACAAAAACATTGTGCTGGTGAATGTAGAGGGTCAGCAAAAGAGAAGAGGCCCTCAACAAGATAGATTTACACAAGGATTATAATAATGGGCTCAAGCATGTCAGAGACTGAGGGCGGCACCAGATAGGGCAAGGTTCAGAGCTGTTGTTCACAGGGTCGCTATCAGTTGTGATCACATCACCAGCTCCTAATGACAACACCAACTAAATGGAAAGATAGACCACTTTTATGGGTGAGAAGCCTCAAGTTATCAAGATTTCTAGTCTTCCCAAATGAATTAAAAAAAAAAATCTAATCTCAGTTTCAATCAAAATTACAGTAGACATTTTCCAAGAAAGTGTCACGATGATTCTAAAATTCTTAGTCCAAACGATTCATAATAGTCAAAATACTCTTGGTGAAGAACAAAGTTGAAGAATATACACTAGTCAACTTCAAGATTTAGCATACTTTAATGCAAATAAGCCCCTTCCTATATTTTTGCTAACCTCACCCTGCCCTCAAATGGAACTTAACAACTAATAATTTCTGCTCATCAAAGTCACCATCGAAAAAATTAGTTGTCAGATTGTGGACATTGCAGTTTATGTCCTTGCCATCAACTAGAGAAAGAATTCAACCAGGAATCTCAGGTCAAATTAAAGATAAAATATACCTTTTTGGGGATGCACTGACCAGCAGACTACCACAGACACTTGCTACTCCACCTAAAAAGTAGGGGGATTCCAGCTAATCATTCAGGTAGCAGGACTTGGTACAGAGGATTTGAGGATGCATGGAACTCCTGTCGGTGAATAGTGATACTCTGTACTTGGAAGTAGCTTTTGGATATGAGTAGTATTTCTGAGTACAGTCCTGGAGTTAATGTGAATTGATTTTGCTTCAGCCCAAGTTTCCAGAAAGTTAATCCATACAAAAACAATCTTTTCTAAGGAAGGAAGGTTAGCAACCACCTGACATTAATTGATAGCACAGTTTAAGGCAATTATAGCTTATGGGGAGGACCTGGAGTGGAGTTCCCAAAGGGAGTGAATAGGTTTTTACAAAGGGCTATATATTGTTGTTGTTGTTGTTGTTGTTGTTGTTGTTGTTATGTGCCTTCAAGTTGCCTGCAACTCATAGTGACGCTATGTACAACAGCCCTAAAAGGGTTGTTATTCCTTGCCAATCTTATTTTCTCTGATACCCCATTCCCCCAGTGACTGCATCAATCCATCTCACTGAGGGTCTTCCTCTCCTGAGCTGTCCCTCTACCCTCCTAAGCATGATGTCCTTCTCCAAGGACTGATCCCACCTTGCAACATCTCCAAGTATGTCAGACGAAGCTTCAGTATCCTTGCCTCCAAGGAGCAGCCTCTCCAGGACAAACTTGTTTGTTCTAGCAGTCCATGGTATATTCAATACTCTCCTCCAGCATCATGGCTCAAAGACATCAACTCTCCTTCTTTCATCCCTAGTCATTGTCCAGGTTTCTGATGCAAGTGATTGCAAAGACCATGGCCTGTATCAGGTGCGATTTAGTCTCCAGATTGATCTCGTTGCTCTTCAGTACTTTGGAGAGGTCTCTGACAGCAGGCTTTCCCATTGCAATTTGTCTTTTAATTTCCTGGCTGCTGGTACCAAAAGTGTTGATTATAGAGCCAAGCAAACTGAAGCTGTTAACAATCTTAATTTCTTCACCATCTTTCATGATGCTGACTATCGGCCCAGTGGTAATAATCTTTGTTTTCTTGATATTGACCTTCAATCCATTTTGAAGGCTTCAGTCCTTGCCCTTCTGCAGCAAGTGCTTCAGGTCCTCCTCAGTTTTACCAAGCAGGATTGTATCATCTACATAACACAAATTATTGATGAGTCTTCCTCCAATCCTGATGTCACACTTCTCCTCATAGAGTTTAGCCTCCTGGATAATCTATTCTGCACATAGATTGAAAAGATATGGGGATAGGACGCATCCTTGACATACATCCTTTCCAAATTTGAACCATGCAGTGTTTCCTTGCTCTGTTCTGATGACTGCCTCCTAGTCCAAGTATACATTTTGCATAACCACCATTAAGTGTTCTTGTATTCCCATTCTTCTCAGAGTCAGCCACAGTTTGTTGTGATCCACACAGTCAAATACTTTTGTTAGGTGTCACCAGATTGACTATGGCCCATAGTGACTGTATGTAAAATGCCCAAAGTAAGTGAGACAAAGTTCCACTATCCTTGTGTATATGGATCACTTTGATTGTATTTCATTTAAAACAGACTTGCTTGTTCTTTTGGAAGTCCATGAATATTAAGTACTCTTCTCCAACACTACAGTTCAGCAGCATCATTTTTCCGTCATCTTTGTTCAGTGTCCAACTTGCAGATGTATAGGAAGCAATTGAAAAGGGCATGGATTGGATAAGGGGCATGCTGATCTTCAGACTGGCATCTTTAACATTTAGGAGAGGTCCTTAACAGCAGATTTTCCCAGTGCAATACATCTTTTAATTTCTTGACTGCTCCTACCAAAAATGTTAACTGAATCCAAGCAAAACTAATTTGTTGATAGTTTCAAAAAATCTTTTCTTCATCTATCATAATGTATAATAATAATAATAATAATAATCTATTGACCCAGTTGTAAGGATTTGTTTTCTTGGTGTTAAAATGTAACCTATATTGAAGATGTAGTCTTTGTTCTACAGTAAGTGGTTCAATTCTACTTTCTGCAAGCAAGGTGGTATCCTTCGCATATTTCAGGTTGTTATTGAGTCTTCCTCCAATCCTGACACCACATTATTCATACAGTCTAGCATCTTGAATTATTTTCTCAGCTTTCAAATTGAATAGGTATGGAGGCAGCATGCAAAACTGATGTACATCTTTCTGATTTGAACCATGCAGCATTCCCTTCTTCTATATGGACAACTTTAGGTATAGATTTCATATAAGCACAATTAAATATTCCCATTCTTCTCAATGTTAGCCATATTTATTATGATTCACCTTCTTTTGGAATGAGAACAAATATATGGATCTCTCTCAGTCAGTTGGTCAGGTTGTTGACGTCTGTATTTGCCTATATAGACACTCTGGTGGTCCAGTGTGTAAGGAGTTGCTCTGCCAGTGCAAAAGCACACAGTTCAAATCCACTAGCTCCTCCATGAGAGAAATATGGATGACTTCTTATCATTTAATTTGTTGTTGTTGTTATTGTTGTTATGTGCTGTCGAGCTAAAACACCCTACGTACAACAACCCTAAGCCCTGCTCTAACCTGTGCCAATATCATTATCTCTGACACACCTAATGCCATTACCCCAGCCACTGAATCAATCCAGCTCTTTGAGGGTCTTCCTCTCTCAAAAATCACTTGAAGGGTCAGTTATGAGTTGGTTCTGCTCTAGAGGCATGAGAGTGATAAGAGCAGTAAGCCAAGGATGGCTATGCTGCCCCAACCAAATTATTGATTAGAAAAAGATACGCAGTGTATATGTCTGTTACAAGACTCACACTAGGAACATACAGAGAACCCTTAAAAGCCAAAGGACAACCAACCCCATCGAAAACAATGGACAAAATATTTGTACAAGCTTGTCATAAAGTAAAAACAAATGGACAATAAGCTCTTTAAAAGATGCTCAACCTCATAGATCATCAGGAAAGTCCCAGCTGAAGTCACAATGAGATGTCGTTTCACACAGAGGGCTAAAATAAACAAAAAGTGATAATACCAACTATTGGCTAAGTCAGGTGCCAATATTGACAGTATCATATGTGAAGCAACTGAGACTCAAAGATCACAATTAGGAGTACAAAATAACAAGAAAAAAATTAGTATTTTCTTATAAAGTCATTTGCATTCCTGTTTTGTGGCCCTAAATTCTGCCCATAAGAGTTTACCCGAGAGAAATTAAAAACTAAAGCCTACAAAGATGCATTTATAAGAATGGCTATAGCAGTTTTGTTGATCCTAACTCCAAAGCAGAAACAAAAATAAGTCAACTGTGTCCTGAAACCAAAAGGCTGCAATATCGTTGTGACATGACAGAGGTTGAAATCACTTCCTGTGTCTGTTTGCACAAGTCTTTCTGGTGGTGTAATTTTATTTAACTTAATGGACATCCTAGGATTCCCTAGATGGTACACATGAGTTACCACACTCCACTGCCAACTGAAAGACTGGAAGAAATATTTCAGCCAGCGATGTCTTGGAAGGAAGGCCTGGCAACTTTCTTCTGAAAAATCCACCACTGAGAACTCTGTGGAGCTCCAGGAGTAAGAAGTGACCCCCATGAGGGAAAATGCTTTAGTAGAGAGTCTACGTTCTTAGAACTGGCTCAGCCAAGTGTGGAATTGACCAAATCAAAGAAGTGGAATTGGTTTCTTAGTGGTAAGAAGTTGTGCTGCCAACACAAAAGTTGTTGTTAGGTGCCGTTGAGTTTAGTATAACTCATAGCATCCCTATGAACATCAGATCTGAACCCGCTCCTGTCCTGTGCCGTATTTACTCTTCCTAACACATTAAAGTCCACTGCAGCTGTCACCATGTCAATCCACCTGATTAAGGGTCTTCCTTACTTTGTCAACCCTCCATCCCTCCAAGCATCATATCCCTCTCCAAGGAACAGCCCCTCCTAGCAACATGCTCGAATTATGTAAGGCAATGCCTC
>NW_006399851.1:6703704-6720780 GCF_000299155.1 Elephantulus edwardii | reverse complement strand
AAATACAAGATTCAAATCCATCAGCTGCTGTCCTGGAGAAAGGTCAGCAATCTTCTCTCAAGGAATTTACTGCCTCTAAAAACCTGCTGGAGGATCAGCTAGGGTTTGTTCAGACTCCATGGTAGACAATGTTGTTGTTGTTGTTGTTGTTGATCATAGTGATCCTATGAACAAAAGGCCTGAGGCCCCACTACAGCTATCAACATTTATCAAAGTTCATAGAGTTTCCAGAGGCAACAAGAAAATGCTCCGTTTGGTCTTGAAGTGGAGCCTCAATCAGTACACATGAGCTGATGGCTGGTGCTCCTTCTATCTGTTCAAGCTTTAGGAGGAAGTAAACTCCCCCTCTAGGGAACCTGCTTCTGTCACTTGGGTGCCTTCTCCAAGTGCTCAAGGCAGTCAGCATTAAGGAATTGCTTACACCCAGGCAGGTCTTTCCTGATGCTCTTTCCTTTCCTGGACACATATGTTGATGGGCATGAGCAAGCAAGGAGAGCTTAGAGTGAAACCCAAGCTTTAGTGAGAAATTAGTTCATACGTCAACATGGAGTGGGTGGGTAAGTAGGGAGTGGGGACAGTCTCTCCTCCCCATGTCAAACATATATTTCCCACTAGTTACAATGCTCCATATTCTTTGATGTGTCCTTTCCCATAGAGGAAGTTCTTTGTGAGAGAGGGGGAGGAGAGCTAGCTCGTGGGAAAAATGTCTCTCAGGCTGTGAGAAGTACATTGGCTTGTGACCAACTAATGTCCTCAAGGTGTGCCATGAGAGATGAAGTCACTTGGCTGCTTTTACCACCTTCTGGATGGCGTCAGGACAACACCTGACCGAGCCAGATAACACGTACAAGGAAACTGATCTGGGGTACCGTGTGGACTGCGGGAGCATCCCTACACGTAGCAGAGGTGGGACCTTAATCAAGAGATGTGCTGCAGAGGGTTTGAATTGACCAGGAGAGCTAGGTCCAGGCCAAATGGAGACATATCTTCTCCCTGAAACAGACTGACATTTTAGCACCCCTGACAATTATTATTTGTAAACATTTGATTAGAATTTATTCAGGAGGAAAAACAACTTTTTTTTTCTTTTTATTTGTAAGTTTTCTTGTCAATCCTGGTGGACTAATGGTGGAGAACTAGCCTTCCAAGCTGATGGTACATGCTTCAAATCCACTGTTTGCTCTGTGGGAGGAAGATGGGCAATCTCCTGTGTGATTTACAGCTTCTGAAAACCCCCTGGAGGGTCAGCTCTGAGTCACACCCAACACAATTATCACATAACAACAACAGACTTTCTTGAACTATAACACAGAAAAGGAGTATTTATTATAAATGAATAGCTCAAGGATTTCTTATAAAGTGAACAGGTCCATGTACTCAGTAGTGCTGAGAGAAATGGAGCGGCAGGGGTACCTCAGCCCTCTGCTAGTCATTTAGTTGTCATTTGTTTAGCTCCTTCCCAGGGCAATCCACAGACACAGGATAGAGATTCAGCCTGGTGCCATGCCATCCCCATAATCAGTTGTTGATTAGACCATTGGGATTCATAGGGTTTCCACTGGCTCCATTTCAGAAGTAAAGAGCCAGGCCTTTCTTCCTAGTCTTTTAGTCTGGAAGTTCCCCTGAACCTGGAAACAAGGCTTACTAATATTCAAAATACTGGTGGAAGAATTTGCATTTCCTCATCAACGTGCAAGCCACTACAATACCACAAACAAGCAGGCTGATGGTGGTCTTGAAATACATTATGCAGAGAAGAATAGTTATCATAAATGTAAGTTTTTTTTTTTAAAAAAATAAACCAACTCCACAACCACCAAGTTGCTTCTGATTCATAGCAACCTACAGGGCAGAATTGAAATTTCCCATAAGGTCTGCAAGAGGAGCCGGCTATCATTTTTCTCTTACAAAGAGCGAATAGATGTAAATTGCAAACATTTTGTATAGTAGCCGAATTCCATAGCCACAGCACCACCAGATTCCAAATAAGCAAAACACTTCTGAGAAACAAAACTGAAGTGGGAGGCATAGCACTCCCTGATCTCCAAACCTATTACACAGCAGTAGTAACCAAAACAGCATGGTACTGGTACAAAGACAGGAAAATAAACAATAGAACAGGATTGAGAACCCAGAAATAGACCCAGCTATGTATGGTCACCAATCCTGACACCACACTTCTCCTCATATAGCCCAGCCTCGCAGATAATCTGTTCTTCATACAGGTTGAAAAGGTATGGAGACAGGACACATCCATGGCATACGCCCTTTTCAATTTTGAACCATGCAGTGTTTCCTTGCTCTGTTCTGACGACTGCCTCTTGGTCCAAGTATAGGTTTCTCATTAGCACAATCAAGTGTTCAGGGATTCCCATTCTTCTCACAGTCAGCCACAGATTGTTACGATCCACACAGTCAAACGCCTTTGCATAATCAATGGAACACAGATATACATTCCTCTGGTATTCTCTGCTTTCAGCTAAGACCCATCTAACATTGGCTACAATATCCCTAGTACCACAACTCCTTCTAAACCCAGCCTGGACTTCTGGTTGTTCTCTGCTGATGTGCTGTTCCAGTCATTTTTGGATAATCTTGAGTAGAATCTTGCTTGCATGTGAAATCAATGATATTGTTCTACAGTTTCCACACTCTGTTGGGTCACCCTTCTTTGGGATAGGATCAAATATAGATCTCTTCCAGTCAGTTGGCCAAGTGGTTGTTCTCCAGATTTCTTGGCACAATTTGGTTAGCACATCCAGGGCAGCATCTGTTAGCTGAAATATGTCGATTGGTATACCATATATATGTGGTGTCAGGATTGGTGGAAGATTCATCAACAATCTGCGCTATGCTGATGGCACAACCCTGCTTGCTGAAACTGAGGAGGAACTGAAGCACCTGCTGCAGAGGGTCAAGGACTGCAGCCTCCACTATGGATTGAGGCTCAATGTCAAGAAGACAAAGATTCTCACCTCTGGATCAATTGACAGGATCAGGATGGATAGTGAAGACACTGAGATTGTTCACAGCTTTAGTTTGCTTAGCTCCACAGTCAACACTTTTGGCACCAGTAGCCAGTAAATTAAAAGATGTATTGCGATGGGAAAGTCTGCTGTTAGGGACCTCTCTAAAGTACCCAAGAGAAATGGTGTCTCTCTGGAGACTAAGGTGCGTCTGATACAGGCCATGGTCTTAGCTATCACTTGCTATGCATCAGAGAGTTGGACAGTGACTAAGGAGGATAGAAGGATAATTGATGCATTTGAGCTGTGGTGCTGGAGAAGAGTATTGAGGGTACCATGGACTGCTAGGAAAACAAGCAGATTCTTCCTGGAAAGGGTTAAACTAGGCAGCTCCTTGGAGGAAAGGATTCTGAGGCTTTCTCTAACATATTTTAGACATGTTGTAAGGAGGGACCGGTCCTTGGAGAGGGACAGCATGCTTGGTAGGGTGGAGGGACAGCCCATGAGGTGAAGGCCCTCTATGAGGTGGATTGATTCAGTGACTGGGGTAATCGGGATGGATTTGTTGGAGACAGTGCGATTGGCACAGGACAGAGCAGAGTTTAAGGCTGTTGTACATAGGGTTGCTATAAGTCGCAAGCGACTCGACAGCACATAACAACAATAGCAACAACATCTATGGTCAACTGATATCTGACAAGGAAATAAAACTGATCAAATGGGGAAATGACAACCCCTTCAACAAATGGTGCTGGAAAAACTGGACTGAAACTTGCAGAAAGCTGAAACAGAATCCACATGTCACACCATACACAAAAATCACCTCAAGGTAGATCAGAGACCTGGAAATAAAGCCCAAAACCATAAAGTTCATAAGAAACAAGCTGAAATCAAGCTTAGAAGGCCTAGTCTATGGTGTAAAGAGACTGCCAAATACAGCCAGAAATGCATAATCTGAAGAAGATAAAATTGATGAATGGGATCTTCTAAATTTAAATCCCTGTGTACATCAAAACTTTTTTTCCAACAGGGTGAAAAGAAAACCTACCAACTGGAAACAAACATTTGGCAATACCATCTCAGACAAGGTCTCATAACAAAAGTTTACATACTTCTCCTGGGCCTACACATGAAAAAGACTGATAGCCCAATTACAAAATGGGCAAAAAACATGGAAAGAATTTTCACAGAGGAAGGTAGTCGAATGGCCAATAGACACATGAAGAAATGCTCAAAATCACTGGCAGTAAGAGAGATGCAAACCAAAGCCACAATGAGATACCATCTCACTCCAGAAGCAGTGGGGAAGTTTAACAGGGCTTGTTGTTATGTGCCATTGAGTCACTTGTGACTCATAGCGACCCTATGTACAAGAGCCCTAAAAGCTGCTCTACCCTGTGCCAACCTCGCCATCCCAAATGCACTCATTTCCACCACTCTACTCACAGAATCGATCCATCTCATAGAGGGTCTTCCTCTCCTGAGCCGTCCCTCCACTCTCCCAAACATGATGTCCCTCTCCAAAGACTAGTCTCTCCTTGCAACATGCCCAAAGTATGTTAGATGAAGCTTCAGCAAGTAATAAATATTGGAGAGGATGTGGTGAGATAGGTACTCTTCTACATTGTTGATGGGATTGTAAAATGGTACAACCATTCTGGAAGGCAGTTTGTTGCTTCTTCAAAAAACTGAAGATATGAGGGTTGGGTTAAGACTGAGAAAAACTGGATAAATTGTGTATACTGCATTGAAACAGATGAGGGAAAGAATAATTTAAAAGTGATGTATGATAGGATATTATAGTTATCACAAGAGTCCACAATTAAGATTGCATAGTGGAGTGTACTTGGGGCGGTGGGAGGGGTGCGAGGGGATTGTATATCAAAGAAAGAATTTTTCTTTTAGTTTTCAAAGAGAGGAGCGAACTGGCGTGGGGGGCTGGGGGCAGAGGGGAGGGCTGAGCAGGGAGAAAAGTGCAACAATGAATGAATGGAAATCCAAAATATCTGTAAATGTTCATTAAAATTACTAAAATAAAAAAATTTGAAAAACTGAAGACAGAAATTCCACATAGCCCAGCTATTTCACTGTTTTGGAACATACCCTGAGAAAATGAGAACTGAGGCTGAAACGGAGAATTGTACACCAGTGTTCATAGCAGCATTACTCACCATTGCAAGCATGGAAACAGCCCAGATGTCTACCTGTAATCAAATGGATTGAGAAATTATGGTACATTCACACAAGGAAATACTGTGCAGCATGCAAGAGCAATGGTTTTGTAAATTACTACCTTACTTGGGAGGGTCTGAAGAGCATTATGCTAAGTAAACTAAATCAGTCCCACAAGGACAAATACTATAGAAAAACATTATTGTAGAATGAAGTATGAGGATCCAAGGAGAAGGAAGACTGGAAGCAGAGGGGTGAAGATGGCTGGGATGGGGATGGTTTAACTATAGGGTAGCACAATTTAATGGGGGGTAGTGTGAAGGAAATGGGAAAGATCCAATGTGAAAAACAATGTATTCTAACTGTAAATAAATCAGTATAATAAACAATAATAATAAAATTAATAAAATGAATAGCTTGAAAGAGTCTTCCAAAGTGAAGTCATCCATATACTTTGCTCAGATTATGAAATAGAGCATCAGAGGTCTTCTCATAGCTTCTTCTAGTCTCTACCACCCACCAAGGGCCCTGCTCTCCTGATTCCTAACATTTAATTCTTTCTACATTCATCAGTTGAACCAACTTAGTGTTCACACATGGCTAAATCAAATTTCTCATTTTAGCACATTTGGGATTCTCTTTCATTCCATGGCTTGTTTTGTGGCCCTGTAACTAGAGAGCGTTTTTCACTTACACTCTTAAGCAGCGGTCACAGAATGTGTGTCATTAAAACACATTGTTCCCTAGAAAGAGCACCCTCCCCTGCCTTACTTGTATTAGAATTTGATCTGCCTGTAACTGGTAATTGACAGGGGGCTGGACTGAGAGACTCAGAGAAGGTCAACTGCTGTTGTCCCTAATGACAAACCAACATTAAAAAAAAAAAAAAAAAGAAAAAAAGAAAGAAAAAGAAAATGGATGATGCTAGAAAGGAGTGTTTTTATTTTTACTCAAAGGCTCCATCTCCTTATGTACAAGCTGAACAAGTTGATGTTTTTTCCAGTAATGAAAGAGGTTACATGTGGAAACTTCAGTTGGCTGGTGCCATTTTTCTGCTGTGTTACAGTGATATACTAGCATGATTTCTTTTTATTTTTCCTATCCCGATGGTCATTTAATTTTTGTGATCCTATGTCCCATCTTTACCAGGGCTAAGTGACACAGAGAGGTGCTGGCATGACTTTGTTTCAGAAATCTTGGGATATGAGAGCCTTTACAGACCTGGAGAAAGATCTTAAGTCTATAGAGTGTCAATTGCACGTTTGATGTGCTGATAATTTTCTTGTTCTAGATTCTGCTACTGCTGCTGTTAGATGTCCTTTAGTCAATGAGAGCTTGTCAAGGTCCTTTGTACAACAAAACAAAACCCTGCCCGATCCTGAACTGTGCATGTAGTTTCTGCTGCCCTTCATTCCGTTGTTGCAGGTAAGCAATCCATCTTGTTGAATGTCTTCCCACTTACAGTGATTTATTAAAGACTAGTATCCCAGAAAGATACCAAGCCCTTTATCAGCTAAGCTATCTGATTAAATAAGTTTGTCAACCAGGGTAAACTATGGTGCCCAGTAGTTTAACTAAATGATAGTTTAAACAAACAAACAAAAACAAAAAAAACCCTCAAACTCATTAATGTCAAGTAGGACACAACTTGTAGCTGACCCTTCATTTTGTTTCTGAGGCTGTAAATTACACAGGACAAGACAACCTGTCTTTGTTCTGTGGAGTCACTGTTATACTTGAACCACCAGAGAGGTGTGGCCTTTGAATTAGCAGCACAATTCCCTACAGACTAAAGCCACCAGAGCTACCCAGTCTATTTGTTGCTGATATAAAGTAGTTATATGTGATTGAATCAATTGAACTCGGGTAAAGCAGCTTTCACTCCAAAATGAAAGATATTTAACTGGTTGACTGAGGCCCACTATTGCTTTGGAAAGAGAGAGAGTTTTACGGGGTGTTCTACTTCCAGCCTAAATAGGTTTTGTCAGAACTTTCTTTTCACTTTTCAATAGCCTTGACCTAGAATTTTGGCTTGAAAACCTGCAAGAGTCGCCACAGTCTGGCCTAAGAATCCTGGACTTTCAGACCCCTACAATCCTGCAAGTCAAACTCTTGAAGGAAATAAATCAACCTCTCTAGCTTCCTCTCTCTACACACATATGGTGTAATTAATGTCACTTTGCTGGTTTGGTCCATCTAAAGAATGCTATTACATGAATTTGTTAGAAGACTTTTTCAGTCAGTGGCTTGAAAACATCAAGCATGGGAAACACTGAAGTCATTCTCCTCATAATGTGCAACATCCCAATATCACTTCTGCTAGCAAACGTTTAAAGTATGGCTCCTCTGAATGTGGATAATGAAGACTTAGAAGCACTTAAGACCACAAGCTTTCCCTTTAAGAAATCATCAAGTAGGGAGCCTGACCAAAAGCAAACACCAGAGCAGAGAAGACTTTAGTCTCACACAACAGAAAACATTTTTTTTAATATTAAATTTTATTAGTTTTAATGAACATTTACAGAGATTTTGGGTTCTCATTCATTCAGTGTTGCACTGTTTTCTCTAACCTCCTCCCCAGTTCGTTCATCTTCCCGCCACCCCGAATGTCTGTTTTAATTGTCCAATTGCCATATTGCTTGTCAAAGCCAGTTCTGATTAATCTCCTTTGTCTGTGTGTCCTTTGCCATTCCCTATCACTCCTCCCTGACAGAGACTTCACTCTGATTCATAAGGAAAAGGGAATGGCATATTCTCTTAGCTACTTCCTGCTGAAAAGGGACGCTGTGGGTTTCAGGGTGAAGATCTTCTCTCACTACTCTAAAGGGCCCCTTTGGCAGTAGGAAACAGACTATTATGGAGATTGATTTTGGAATTTAGATGCACTGTTATTAATTGTGCTTAGCCGTACATGTTCATATCCTTGAAGATGTATCATGGAGGTGTTGCAACCTAGAAGACACAAATTTAACTAACAAATTAAAAGTACATGAGTCAAAAATTAACAAGCAATAATATTCTGAATAGAGGTTCTAGTAGTGGCACAAATCAAGTTACAGAGGGAAGGTGGTTCTTACAATAAAAGGCCTATAGACTAGCACTTTGTCTATTATAATGTACAGGTTAGGAACCACAAGATGTAGAGGCTCATCTATGTCATTTATGGTTCTTAAGTCCTGGAGCAAATTCCATCTACCGCTGGGCTGTTTTACCACTCAGAAGTTCACATGCAAGGTAGAGGTGAAGTAAGGAACTGCTTATGAGGTTTTCCGTCCATTCCAACAACTAAGAGATAGTGAGAAGAGTTGGGACCTCAGAAGGCTTTTAGGACCAATTAGTAGGCTCTGTGTCCAGGAGAAAATGAATATACTTACCAGTAATGTTAATGCTCATCCACGGCTCTTCTGGGAGGATCTAAATCGTTGAAGTGTCCTCCTTTGTTTCCAGCTGGGAGCTGGGGCCTGCCAGTCCTGTCTGCCATGAGGACCTGATGTGGGCCACCTTGGCCAATTGTCCTTCAGAGCCATACTTAAAGCAAGTGAGTGGGAGCTTCCTCTCTACTCCCTTGCCTATCTGTGGCTCTCGTCTGTGACACTGTCTACTGAAGTGGCCCAGCTTTCCACAGTGGAAGCAATTCTGACCTCCTTTATTACTTTTGGGTGGCACTGTATATGAGTAAGACTTCCTTTTCAACAGAAAACATTTGAAAGTAGCCTTTAGGATTAACAAAAATTCACAAGTGAAACAGTGGAGAAAAATTCAGAATACTTTAAATTGATTTAGGAAAACTTGGTGGATAGGAAGTTTGTGATAAGAGTGAATAACATCAAACATAATATTCTAGGGAGCTCTGGTGGCCTAGTGGTGAGAAGCTGCACTGTAATCCCAGAGGTGAGTGGTTCAAATTCACCAGATGCTCTTCTGGAGAAGGAGGGACAATCTCCTCCTGTACCAGTCAGATCATATTTGACAGTACACACACACACACACACACACACACACACAATAAAAAAATTTAAAAACCCATAATATTCTTTACAATATAAAGATGGCCCACTTCAGAGCCACCTAAGCACTTGCTAAAACAATGATTTCCGTGCCATGCTATGTACCTTCCTCTATATTTATTCTATCTGTACAAATCATTCGAGAAGCTAGACTTTTTGAAGAATAATGCAATAACAGGATTGGAGGAAGACTCTTCAATAACCTTTATTATGCAGATGACACAAACTTGGATTGCTGAAAGTAAGGATGATTTGAAGGATTTGTTGCAGAAGACTGCAGTGTTCAATCTGGATTATATCTCAACATCAAGGTAATAAAAACCTTCACCACTGGGTCAATAGACAACAGCATGATAGACACAGAAGATTGAAATTCTCAACAATTTCTCTCATTGGGATTCACAACCAACACCCTTGGTAGCAGCAATCAACAAGTCAAAAATGCAAGTTGACATGGGAAAAGTCAGCTGTCAGCAAACTCACCAAAGTACTAAAGAGCAATAATGTCAGTTTGAAGACTAAGGTGCACATGATCCAAGCCATAATCTTCTCAATTATTTGCAATGACTAAGGATGACAAAGAAAGAAATTGAGGCTTTTGAGTTATGATCTTGGAAAAGAGTTGTGAATATCAGCAGATGTCTTGGAGAAAGTTCAGCCAGGGTGCTCTTTAAAGGCAAAATTACCGACACATTGTCTCACATACTTTGAACATGTTGTTAGGACAGGTCAGTCCATGGCATAGCACATCATTCTTGGAAAGGTATAGGGTCAGAATAAGAGAGGAAGATCTTCAATGAGATGGCTTGACATAGTGATTATAACAATGGGCTCAATTACGTCAAAGCTGGTGAGGATGGCACAGATGAGAATAAGGTTCAGATCTGTTTTCCTAAGGTCACTGTAAGTTACAGTGGGACCAGTGGCACCTAACAACAATAGTAGCAGCTATGTACCTACACAAATCACTCGCCATTGAGTCATTTCTAATGTGTGACTGATTTGAATTTCCAGTGTGTCTGGAGGGACTCAAACCTCCAATCTTTTAAGTTAGCAGTCACTTGTTTAACCATTTGTGCCACCAGGGAACTCCTCCCACTTCCCAAAAAGCAAAAGCCAACCCACTGCTGTCAAGTCAATTCCAACTCACAGAAATCTATGGGAAAGTGTAGAAATGTCCCATAGAGTTTCTGAGCATGTAACTCTTCACAGAAATAGGTGGTCTCGTCTTCTTCCAGGTAGCTGGTGGATTTGAACCACCAACATTTTTGGTTAGCAGGCAATTGCTTTAACTACTGGACCACCAGGCTTCTTATACCATTTACTTATTATATCATAGTTTTAGGGGCTTGAGAGCTGGGTACTTTAATTTTAAGCAAATTTTCCAGGTAACCCTGTTGCACACAAAATATGAAGAAAATATTGCTCTAAGGTAATGCACGTGGTAACAAGAAGTGGAAAGTGTTAAAAAAACAGAAGTAGTCAAGGGCTGGACTCTGGAGTTTCCTTTTATGAGGAATGTTAATCTGTGTTGGCCACAGTATGTGCTAAGTATCTCACATCTACTCAGGAAGTTAAAACAATTTTCCAAAAGTCATGTAGTGGAGGACCCATGAGTTAAATGCAGATATGTCTGCATGCTATGGTTATGCTTGTAGGTATTTATCTGGATTTTGAACTACTTCTACCATTTAGTCTCCCAGTGCAAATGGGAGGAAAATGGTGTAGAATTCACTCTAAAAACGAACATGTCAGGACCTATCCTGAAGTACAATGTTGTCAGTGTGCAGTACAGTGAATTACATAACATGGACTTCCTAGCCACAATCTTTGTGATTTACCTCCAGCAATTGAAAGAATCACAAAATTAAGGTAGATGGATAATAGTTGTAATAATTGAGATGATATGTGTCAACTTTCCTGTACTGTGTGGTTGTCCGTTTGTAATCTGATGTAAATAACCTTTGTAAATCCTAACCTCTATTTGAATCCATCAGCTGCTCTATGGAAAAGGATGGGCAATCTCCTCCTGTGTGATTTACTCCCTGTGAAAACCCACTAGAAGGTCAGCTATGGATTGTTCTGACTTAGTGGTACATACAACAACAATATTAATGAGACAAGCTAACATCAAAAAAGCTAAATTATACTTGCTATGTTAATGAGGCAGGATTGAGATGGAATGTACTGGACAGTGTTTCGTTCTATTGCCCATGGGTTCGCTAGGAGTTGGACCAACTCCACAAAACAAGTGAAACCTGTCTAGTTTTTGTTTTGCTTAACAAGCCTCAAGAGGCTTTTTCAAAAGTCCAATCAGAAATTTCTTAGGAAAACTTCCAGCAAAACAAACTTAAATCAGTCACTATTTTCAATAAAGTCTCAGGAGGAAATAGCTAGACCTTTCTTCTGTAGTAATTCTGGGTGATGAACCCAAACCTCTAACATTATCAAAGCAAAACTAAGAAGTCCTACAGGGCATATGGGATTCTTAGGTGCTTATCTTTTTTATTATGGTTCTATCAGGTGACAATTTGATATACTATTCTTGTCTAGTCTTTATAGACAAAATTTGTATTGATTTTTCTTTGTATCTTTGCTTAGCTCTATATCTCTTGAGCTATACCTTATTTAGTTAGGAATTCACAGCTCACCCCTCACTAGACTTGCCCTGAAATTTTTCCACTGAGAGACTTAAACCTTCCCTAAACCTTTCCCCACCCTAAACTTTTTCTACTTTGAGATATAATTGAGCACTGTTCTTTTTCTATTCTCATAGCACTTAATCTTCCCTTTTCATAATACTCTTATCATTTTGAATTTGTGTTAGTCCCAAAGCTTAATGAACAAAATTACCTGACTCATTCAAGTCTCTGCTTCTTAGCTAACTGTATAACCTCAAATTACTTCTTTCTTTCTCTGTCACTTTGAATGTCCTTGCCTATATAATAATACTCAATGTTCCTTGCCATCAAATGGACCTTCCACTGGGTTTCCAATGCTGTAAATCACATGGGAGGTCATTTCCTATCTTTCTCCCACAGAGTCTATGGTGGATTTGAACTGCCAGAGGAGCTGTTTTTTAGTTAGCAGCATTATTGGTATAGGTAACTAAAAAATACTTACGAATAAAGAAGAAGAGTTGATGTATTCACAGTAGTGTTACTAAAGAAGTGTGAGTGTGCATGGACTGTGAGAACAATGAACAAAGCAGGCTTAAAAGAAACACAGAAATCGGGTTCCTTAGAAGGGAGGCTGGCATCATGTAGTTTTCTTTGGTATGTCATCAGAAAAGATCACTAAAAAAGTGTTTGGTAAAGTAGAGAGTGGGCAAAAAATGAAAGAAACTCTCAATGGCAAGAGGTGACACATTCATGGCAATTACAGGCTCAAGCATGCCAATGGCCATCAAGATGACGCAAGACTCAATACCATTTCTTTTATTCTTAAGTGTCATGAGTCAGGACCAAGTTGATGGTAACTAACAAACAGTGGTGACTCTAAAGGCTGGTTCGAGATCCCATCTGGGAGAAAAAAGGAATGTGGTTTGAGCAGAGCACCAGGAGGGCTTCCGGGCAGATACAAGAGGTCGGTCTTAAGTGCCACACTTGTAGGCCACTTCTCTGTTTAGCTGTGCAGGGAGAAAACAATACTTCAATCTCTTCCCACTTTCTCCTCAATGTATGATTCATTTTACTACTTGTTACAACAAAAAGAGTAAGTGAGTGATGTTAACAATCTACTTGTCAAGTGATCAACAAATCCACCTCCATCAAGAAGCAGCCTGATCACTCACCATGGAGCCTGAGAGAAAGCAAGGGGGATTTTTTTCCCTCCAACATGTCACACGTGTAACTGCCATCAAGGAGCCTCTGTTAACAACATCTATAAAAACCCTTGACTGGTAGAAAACATCAAATAGTTTCAGTTTTTAAATTTTTTTAAAAAAAAAACTCATTGTGATTTTAACAAAAGTTAAAAGTTGGATTTTTTTCATTCATGGTAGAGCATTTTCCTCCACCCTCTTAGTTTGCTTAAAAAAAAATAAAATAATTCATTGTTGCATAATTTCCTCCCTCCCTCAGTCTACTTTTCTATGTACCTCTTATTCTTGACTGTTCTTATACAAATACTGAGTAATTATAGATTCCTTTTAAACAATTCTTTCCTTCTTCTGTCCCAATGCAGTGTTCATTATTTATCCTCTCAACCCTGGAGTTGCTGTGACACTGAACCTTGTGCCACTGGGGTGTCAAATGCTATAACAGTTACCCATGGTGGGCAGTATTTAGTGGAGCTCCTAGTTTAAGACAGGTTTGGAAGCAGGAGTGGCATCTACTTCCTAAACAGCATGCCTCTGGAAATTCTGTGAACTTTGATAAATTATTTTGTGGTTGTGGTAGAGCTTCAGGCCTTTTGTTCATGGAGACATTATAAGTCGTGCTTGACTCGATGGCAATCAACAACAACAACACTTTCAAGGGACAATGTAGTTTCAATTGATATACGTAAGGCACACAACAGAATGCCTGGTATATAATAAGCATTATGTTATACATTTGCCTCATTTACGTCAAGGCGTATTTCTTAAGTAATTTCCTCTAAGTTATAGACTCGCATATCCAATTGACTGCTTTATATTATTTGGTTGAACAAAGTGTATCAAACCTATTATGTCTATACTGAAGTACTTACAGAAAAAGTGATAAACTATTTGATGTTGGCTTCAAGACAATTCAAGGAAAGAGGGTTGGGTGTGTGTAGAAACATGATACTCTGACTAAACTAAACCTAGAATGAAGTTGCTTGTGGTGAGCCTCCCAGTAGCCAGTGAAACCCGAGTTTCCATTTCACATAAATGTCCCTCTTTCCCAAGAGCCAGAGTTCAAGTTAATCAGTAGGTTTTCTCAAAAAGGAAGTCCAGTCTAGTCATTAGATCATCTGTCTTCCTAGAACCTTTTCGGTCTGTACCACTTCTCAGAACCCTGTGCTGACTTTTACTCCAGATATTGTCTAGTTCATGAACTCTAAAACAAACATATGAGTTCATGCATCAATTTAACAGTATGAAAATTTTATGTCAAACAAATGAAACAAGATCATAACATTTGTCATTAACTGACAATAGTGGTCAAATATATTTCCTTAAAAAAACAACAACAATGATTTCAAATGTTGTATATGTTTGAAGATAATACAAAAATTTGTAATTCAGTATGTCTAGAACTGATATTATACTATTTTTCCTGGTTTTTTCTACAAATGTGGTCCTTCTTCAACATTTGCTTGTTTGGTAAATGGCATTGTTAGTCTACAGCAGAGAATAGCAAGCAGAGATTTTTGAGGTGAAATAACATTTGTTGACTTTAAATTCTCTAGTTCTTGGAAAATGACATCATACTTGAACGGGTGGGGAGACAGAGAAAGAGAAAACTCTCATCAAGATCAGTGGATAGCGTGAACGTAGCAACAGGCTCACATATATCAGAGTTGGTAAGGATGGCACAGGATAGGGCAAGATTCAAGTCTGTTCTTCAAAGGATCCGTAAGAGGTGTGGTCAACTCAATGAGCCCTAACAACAACATTCTCCCAAGACAGCCCTTTCCAGCTTTAATAGATAGTTTCTATAGCACCAGGATATCATTGCTGATATCAGATTGATCCTGACTGAAAGCAAAAATACCAGAAATTAACTAGAGAAACTGAGAACTGAGACACAAATGGAGAATTGTACACCAAGGTTCCTAGTAGTGTTATTCATCATCATAAGAACATGGAAACATCCCAAATGTCCAACCACAATCAAATAGATTGAGAAATTATGGTATATTCACACAATGGAATATTACATAGCATGCAGGAATGATGATTTTGTAAATTACTGCCTGACTTGGAAGGGACTAGAGAGCATTATGCTGAGTGAATTTAGTCTCATAAGAACAAATATTGTTATATTCACACAATGGAATACTATGCTGCATTGAAAAACAAGGAACTCATGCAATATTATTAAAAATGTGTGACCCTGGAGGACATTATCCTGAGTGAAGGATCCCAGTCACAAAAGGACAAATACTGCATGGTGCCACTGTTGTAAAACAGGACTGACCTTGGGGTTGGGGAGAGACTGAGAAAGATGGGTTCGATAATGTATACCACATTGAAACAGATGAGGGAGAAAACTGTTTAAAAGGGATATGTGATTAGGTATTTTTGTCATGACAGGAATCTAGAGGGAAGGCTACATGATGGAATGGACCCAGGGGAGGGTTTGTAAAACAATGAAAGAATTTGTCTTTTACTTTTCCAAGAGGGTAGTGTACTAGGGGGGAAGGTTGGAAGGGGAGACAAGTACAACAATGAATGAATGGAAATCCAAAGTTTCTGTAAATTTTTACTGAAATTAATGATAAATTTAAATAATAAAAAAGGAACACATATTGTATAAGACCATTATTGTAGAATGAGTATGAGGATCTAAGGGGGGGGCATAGGAATGAGGATTGGCGGGGGGGTGTGGGGATAACCATAGGACCACACAATTTGATGAGTGGAGAGGGGTAGAAAGATCTGGTATGAAAAACAATGTATATAAAATTTGTAAATAAACCAATATATTAAAAAGAATACCAGAAGAGTATCTTTTCTACTTGTGTTCCATTGAGTATTCAAGGGCATTTGACTGTGTGGATCATAGAAAAGTATGACTAACATTGAGAAGAATGGGACTCTCAAAAGACTTAGTTGTGTTAATATGAAATCTATACCTAACAAAGAACCAAGCTAGGGAACACTGGATAGTTTAAAATCAGGAAGGATATGTGTAAGGATTGTATCCTTTCTCCATATTGTTTTAATCTGTATGCTGGGCAAATAATTTGCAAAGATGAACTCTATGAAGAAAAAGATCAGAATTGGAGGAAAACTCATCAACAACTTGTGTTATACAGATGGCACAACGTTTCTTATGGAATGTAAGGAGGATATAAAATACTTGTTGCAGAAGATCTACTGCATCACTCACACTGAAGGACTTCAGCCCTCAGTATGGATTACAACTCAACATCAAGAAAACAAAGGTTGTGCTCACGTCGGCAGCACATATACTAAAACTGGAATGCTACAGAGAAGATGAGCATGGCCGCTGTTAATGAATGATATGCAAATTTGTGAAGCATTTCATATTTTTAAAAATCAGAGATAAGATGTAAAGAAAATGAAGAAAATATTAGAATCATGTAGGATCACATCAAAAGGCAACATACATATGATTTTAATTCCAAAACATGGGAGTGACAGAGAAGTGATGGAGAAAACTGTGGATGAACTACTCAAAGACAACCTCCCTGGTATTGGAAAGAATGGGGAAATCAACATTCAAGAAGCACAGCGAATACCAAATAGACTAGACCCCAAAAGAAAAACATCAAGACATGTTATAGTCAAATTTCCAAATTAAAAAGTGAAGATAGAATTCTAAAAGCAGCACAATTAAAACAACAAAGAGGCACCTAAAGAGGGGAAACAATTAGATTTCTGATTTCTCAGCAGGAGACATGCAAGCTAGAATACAATGGGAATGCATATACAAAAAGTTAAAACATTTGCAAACCAAGGATCCTATAAACAGCAAAACTCTCCATCAAATATGAAAGAGAAATTAGATTCTTTGCAGAAAAGAAGAAACTTCAGAAATTTGTGATAACAGGACCAAAACGACAAGATATTTTAAGTGAAGTCCTCACATTTCCTTTGGACATGCCAAAGGAAAGTTGATGAACCAGAGTAACCAGAAACAACAGACAAAGAAACTCAACAAAATTACAATGGTAAAACTTGGCCTGACAATAATCGTACTTAATGTAAATGGACTAAATGCACAAATTGACAGAAAAGTGTAGCAGAATGGATAAAAAAACAAACCCCATCAATA
>NW_006399851.1:6672673-6683434 GCF_000299155.1 Elephantulus edwardii | reverse complement strand
CCTGAAAGATGCCTCTTAGCATAAGAATTCACTTTTTACATCCATCAAGTAAAGATTATCTGATAATTAAACACTAAAAGTGATGATAATAACAAATTCCTACTTTATGCTATTTCATGCTATAGAAATTCCTTTAATGATGCTGGGAGATTCCCCTGCTATTTCCTACTCCTTTTTTGTCCTCACATTCCTTTCTTTTGTCCTGAGGGGATGGGCCTGCCAAACAAGAAGCTGAAGGCAAAGCTTTCCTAAGAAGTCATTTTTGCCTCTGCTCCCAGTTCTCTCTATTAAGGCTTGTTTGATCTCTGTCTTCTCACCTCTCAATATCCCGGAGTGAAACAACAGTGCTTCCGAGTTGTAACCAAGCCTGTCACAGCTGTGTGCTCTGAGATAAATCGCTTCCCTCTCTGGGCCTAGTTTCACCTGGTAAACCAAAGCTTAATCTTTACCAGTGTTGTCAAGAGTCTTTCATAGGAAAACAAACTCTGGTTGCCATTAAATAAACTCTACCTCATGGTACCCTTACTTGTGTCAGAGTCGGGGTTTCAATGACTTATTCTTTAGAAATAGATAACCAGGACTTTCTTCTCTAGTTACGGAACTCTGGTAACCTAGCGGGCAAGGAGTTACACTGTCAACCCAAAGATAGTTCAAATCTATTAGCTGTCCCATAGGAGAAAGATGGGTCATTTCCTGCCATGCAATTTATATCTTTGAAAAAAACCACTGGAGAGTCAGCTATGAGTCGGTTCTGAGTTTTGGTGATTTTTTTTTTCTTATGTGGCACTTTGAGGTGGACTTGACTCGCTAACCTTTCGATTGGTAGGAGCTTGGACTCCTTTAACTTAGTAGACTGCACATAAGGAAACATTCCCCTCCCCCAAACTCCCCAAAAAACAACCCCTAACAAACAACACTCTTGGTACCAGCAGCCAGGAAATTAAAAGACAAATTGCATTGGGAAAGTTTGTTGTCAGAAACCTCTCCAAAGTACTGAAGAGCAATGATGTCAGTCTGGAGACTAAGGTGCACCTGATACAGGCCATGGTCTTTGCAATCACTTGTTATGCATCAGAGAGCTGGACAATGACTAGGGATGACAGAAGGAGAATTGATGCCTTTAAGCTGTGATGCTGTAGAAGAGTATTGAATATACCATGCATTCACCAAGAGAGGGTGAAGTCGGGCTGCTTCTTGGAGGCGAGGATTCTAAAGCTTCACCTGACATACTTTGGACATGTTATAAAGCAGGATCAGTCCTTGGAGAGGGAATCCAATGCTCTCATGCTTGGGAGGGCGGAGAAACACCACAGAAGAGGATGACCTCGATGAGATGGATTGATAAGATTGGCAAGGGATAGAGCAGGGCTTAGGGTTGTTGTATGTAGGGTCGCTATGAGTCTCAGGTGACTTGATGGCACATAACAACAAAAACAACAACAACAGCAACGATCAACTCAGAATGAGCCTCTATTAGGGTTTTGTAAATCTTTGTGAGAGAAGACTGCCCATCTTTCTTCCATAGAGCAATGGTGGATTCAAACTCCTAATCTTTTGGTTAAGTCTGATTGACACCACCAGAATGTCCCAGGGAAATTCAGGCAGAATGAAATCCAACTGTTGTTCTGACCAAAGAAGTGGATCAATGTGTGGGACTGGGTGGTGAATTAGCCATTAGCAGAATCCCTTTCTCCCTCCAAAGTCACAAATCCTTGCTGCGGTCATCTGGTCCTTGGAGTCCAGAGATCAAAGCTCTGCCAGACTTTCAGTGGGAGGAGAGAAATCTGTCCTAAGTGGGCTGCCAGAAACAATGCTCTAATTGGAAAAACAGCCAGAACTTGGATATAGACGGGCTAATCAGCTCACCCTTACAGCTGGCCCAGGCCTTAAATATTATGAACCTTTCCTTGCATGCTTAAAACACCACAGCAGGCTTTGAGTCTCCCGGTGTTTTGCTGCTGGCCTTCTTACCTGAAGGTCACTTCATTCTTGATTCTAACACCCTATTCTTTCCCCCATTCTTGCTAGATGCTGATGCAGGAAGGAAAACTGGTGGTGTAGTTTGTAGGGAATTACTCTGTTAACACGAGGGTAAAGTTTTTCTGGCAGTTCTAGTGACATTGTGAGAAACAAACAGACAATCTTTTCCCAGGAGATTTAACTCTTTGGAATCCCAGTGGAGGGTCAGCTATGAGTCAGTTCCAAGTCCAGAGCAATGAGAGAGATATAGAAAGTATAGGGAAAGAGTAATTAAGTCTCACTGGTAACAGATACTCTTATTACCTTCTGTGTGTTTTTTGAGCTGTTTCCACCCTGTGGTTTTTTCTACTCCCACTTTCTCTAAATGTGTTAGAATCAGGGGCCTCAAAGCTCAGACTCCCACTGACTTGTGCTGCCTCAACTTCTAAGACACCAACAATCATGGCTAAAGACCAGGACCAGGCAACACTTCATACTGTTATATGTGAATAAGGTCATCACTACATGACAACTAACACCACCATCTCTCCTTGTGACTACAGCCTCTCTCCGAGCCCTTAGAGGAGTTTCTTAGTCCTTCATTTAGGAGATAATACAAGGGTGGATCATCACTCAAGATAAAATAATGGGTCCAAGTTCAGATAGAGAATCTCATTAATGTAGGCAAACAATCTCAATCCCCTTGAGAATCAGACACTGAGAAACAGTGAGCTTCCTAAGTAACTAGCCAATGAAACTGGACTGTGGCTTGAAGAGATAAAAATGCATGAGAGAAGGAAATGGAATGCCAGTCAAGATGGAAATGTTGGCTCTGCAAGTGAGGGAACAGTTAACTAGGCCTTCCGTTCCCTCAGATGCGTCACTCTTTACACACTAGTGATCACCAGAAGTAACTATTTGTGGCATACTTTTGAATACTATTGTTGGAGAAGGGTGGGGAACCCTCTCCAAGTGTGACCAAGCTCTTATGGGGTTCCTTGGTAACATCCCCTCACAACACTCTGGGGGGTTGGTAAGGCAAGCTGAGGCGGGGGAGGAAGGGAGCTCATTCATGCAGGTGACCGAGAATTTGCACCTGGAATTCTGAGGCTCCGTCTGACATACTTCAGGCATGTTGCAAGGAGAGACCAGACCTTGGAGAGGGACATCATACTTGGAAGGGTGGAGGGACAGAGAAAGAGAGGGAGACCATCAATGAGAAGGATTGATGCAGTGACTGGGGTAAGGAGGGCAGGTGTGTCAGAGATCATAAAGTTGGCACAGAATTAGAGCAGGTTCCAGGGCTGTTGTACATAGGGTCACTGTGAGTCGTAAGCATTTTGAGGGCACAGCACAACAAGAACAATCTCAGCCTCCAGGGAGCTCTGGTGGCTTAGTGGCAAGGAGCTGTTGCCAACTCAGGTACACAGGTTTGAGTTCACCAGCTGCTCCATGGAAGAAAGGTAGACCGATCAACTCCTGTGCAATTTACTACCTCTCAGACCACACTGGGGTCATCTTTGGATCGGTTCAAACTCAAAGGCACATAACAACAACTACATGATCTCTGCCTCCAAGGAGGCCTTGGTGCTATTGTAGTTAAAGCACTTGGCAGCTAGCCAAAGTTTCAAACTCACCCGCTACCCCACAGAAGATGAGGTACCTTATTTGGGAAGTTCTACGAAGTCTGAATCAACTCACGGATCATGGGTCTGGGCTTTATCTTTGCCTCCATGGGCATAGTCCCAGTACTGGGCTGCTGCAATGAAGCAGGGGCACACTGTGTTCCTTCATAAACAGAAGTCTTCATTCGAGTAAATAGAAAGTTGTTGGGGTGGGGGGAGGGCTCTGGACTGCCTACTTCCTCTAAACAGACTCATTAAAACAAACAAACAAAAAAAGCAGCTCTGATGGCAAACTGTGTCTAATTTGGGGGTCTTCCTGTTGCTTTCTCTGGTCCATTAATGTAGAGAAAGCACCTCTCACCACACCATCAACTTAAACTGTTGGATCCTGTCTAACAGCCTAAAGAAGTAAATGGCCAGAGTCCCTGGTGGTTTTCAGGTGAAGGAGGAGGAGGGTTACTACACAGGGGAAGACAGAGATACGAAAGCTGCTTTGCTTTTGTATCCCCATTTTCCTTTCCCCACACCACCACCATGAATCCTTCCCCTTCCTGATTCTTCCCAACCGAGGTCTCCTTAGGAATTTCACACAAAATCCGCACAGCAGCGGGAAAACCATTTATTGTCTAAAGTCATTACCTTGACAGGCAAAAGAGGGAGAAAAAAGAAAAGCAATTTTTTTTCAATTTCATTCAGAAATACATAAAAAAAATACATAGACCAATATGGCCAGCCCAGACATATTTAACATGGTAAATATAAGGAATAAATTGCTTGAATATAAATATCTATAAAAAAATAAGGACATCAAAATTTAATCCAGCCTCTTCCATTCACCAGTTACATAGAAGGAAAATCATTTTACTGCTTTAAAGCATAATCCACATTTTCTTATCAATATCATCCATAAACAACCCTATAGCAACAGGTTTCTAAAAAAAAAAAAAATCAGGGGTAGGAGGTCACCTGATTCCATGACCTTTTCTTCTGTGGATCAAAGTTACCATGAAAATGTTATATCAACATTACCATGAAAATGTTGTATATATCAACTCTCCAGAGCAGGCTCTGATGAGAGTTTAGTATAGGGTTACCAGGGCAGGAGGGGTAAGTCTCAGGAGACAATAATTAAAGACAAAACCAGGTGGTGACATCTTTCAGCCAGAGTGCAACACAGGTGAGGTAGATGGAAAGATATCCCCATTTACAGTAGTAACAGTTTGTTTCAGTTTTGTTCATTTTATGAATTAGAAAACAAAGTCTGGTTGGTTTGTTGAGTTTTGTTGGTGTTTTGGGTTTGTTTGTTTTTTTCCTTTACGAGAGGGTTGGCTCTTCAAGTGTTTACAATCTGTGCATTCCTCAGAAACATCTTTGTATGGAACTTAAGTGTTTCTCCCTGAAATGTGCCAGACGCCTAAGTCAGACAACAAACACCCGCTGGGGGTCAGGGGCTCTTCAGAAACTCCACCCTCCCTCTGAGGGGCACTACCCTAATGCACGTGCCCCTTTGTCTCGTTGTCCCCCCGGGGTTGTCCAATCTCAGCATTCAACCAGGAGAGAGGAAATCAGCACTGATGGAAGCAAATGAAGATAGACTGGGGGACTCCTTAACCTTTCTTGGAATGTTGAGAACAAAAACATGGTTCTTGGAAGGTCTGGGTCAGAGATGTCAGCAGGAGGATGCTCTAGGTCCAGTCACAGCCAAGTGCAAGGAGATTAGTGCTGCACCATGGTCCTCCAGCCACGCCCTGTCTTCAGACCTGCCCTGGTGGCCCGCAATCAGTGTGTCCTGTTGTGTATCAGTTGCTTCTCCCTGTAGAGCTCAGCTTTCAGCTTTGCAAGACGGAAGGATGCCTTGATGCTGTTGCTGATGGGTTTTGACCTATTAAAACAGCATAAAAGAAAACAAATGTTAGAAAAGAAATATCACTTCAGGCAAAAGAAACCTCTAAAATTAGAATCTGGTGTAAACCAGTCTAAATCTGGCTCCTGAACTTTCACCACTAACCACAACAGCAAGCTACCCTTTGATAAAACCTCAAATGATATCTTTTACCACTATGAAAATAAAGCTCAACTCTTATTCTCAGAATAGATCTGAGGAGGGAGACAGGATATGCAGAGACAGGGAGAAGCAGGTGGATAGTTGTACCTAAGGAAATTTGGGCTTGAAATACAAGTTTGAAATAAACTAAGGGTTATTTTCTTTTTCTTTGTAGCCCCATCCCACCTGCCACTACTGTGATAGTCCATATGGACAAATAGCATAGATTTAAAATAGTCACAGGTCTCCTTTTAACTACAGAAGATGGGAAATAATAGAAGAACTTGATAGATCCTTAGCTGGAAAACAAAGGGAATTTTTTTTTAAAAAAAAAGGAGAAATATTTGTAATCTCAAAACTAATGTCCTGTGGCAATTTTAAAAAGCCTGTATATTCATTTTTTCTATTTTTCAGGAAAAGGAAAGAACCACCAAATCTAATTTAATAACTAGCCTAACACAAACTAATTGAAAAATAGTGACAATAATTCTTTCCAAGTGTGGTTTCAATGATCCTGTGGCCCGAGGGAACAATTACTGGTTTTAGATCACAGGCAGGGAAGCTGCAGTGTGGCAGGTGTCAGTCACAGAGAGCTGAAGGCCACCCCACAGACGACAGGACACAATTGAGACAGTGGCTATGACTGCCAGCAATGTGCTCAGAACATTTTGATCCTAGAACTTCTTGCCACTGCATTTCCAGGAAAAGTCTCTATGGAAATCGAGAACATAGCAGAGATCTGAAAAAAGGGTTCCTCCCCTGATCTTGTAAATTCTACAATATTCAGTGTCTGGAGGGTTTATAACAGCCCTATGGCCTTGCTTAATCTAGATCCTTCTCTGCCTCCAGATGAGAGCTGATGAGGAAACCAGAAGCTTGTTGGAATGACACTGGCTGGCCACCAAATATTCTTCCCTGTTTAAAAAAGCCCAAAAGAAGCCCTTCAGTAATGGCATGCTCTAAATCAGGTCAGTCCTGCCGAAAGTTTTCACTTCCCCTTGGCTGCCTGAGTAGCTGCCACTTTGAAGAACTTGAAGGATTTTCAGTTTCTCATGGTCTGTAGTTGGCATAGTGGTGAGACTCAGAGAGGCAAACTTGGGCATGAAAAACAGCAGAAATCTAAGAATGCTAGACAGACTTTTCTTTGAACATGAGTCTTTAGTATGAGTGGGCTAAGGTATGGGTAACAGGTGTGCCAAGGTCACTAAAGTGTGCAGCAGACAGTGATGTGCATTCAGGGTCTCTAAGAAAAGAAAGGTGTCTCTGTTCTTCCTCGTCTATAAAAGATGAATATCATCTTCTTTATTATCTTTAAATCTTTACCCCATCAAAGCAAGAAAGGCTCCTAAGCCCCCTCACCTTCTTAGCTTCTTCCCTTTCACCAGCTTCTGATGAAAACATCTCTCTCCAAGCTTGGAACAATCTTTTCCTTTCTTAAGGTCATTCCAGCCTTTCTCCATAGTGTCTTGGACTCTGTTAAAATACACACAGGGGGAAAGAAAAATTCAGCAGTGGTTATCTTTGATTACACCTAGATCTCAACTTTTCTCTAAATCGCTCTGGAAGAGGCAACATTACAGTTAAGAATTCAGGAGGCTGATTGAGAGGCAGAAGCCCTTCTGCTCACCTGAGTTCTTTTCCTGCTTGGCAAAAACTCCAGCACTTCTTGTCTCTTTGGCTAGTACACTGGCATCTGTTACTGGAATCTTTGGCCTCTGTATGAAAGAAATCCTTCAAGGATCGCTTTGGTCTCCGTCTAAAAAGGGCACCCAGCCCATATGGAACAAGGGGTCTGCAATGAAAAGAGAGTAACAAATGATATGAGCAAAGTTAATAGTCTTCAAAATGGCACATTCATTGGGATACACTCATTCTATGTTCTGGGAGCACGAGGCAGTGCTCAGTGGTGTAACTTGAGAACAAAGTGTCAGGGACACAAGCAGCTCAGTGGCCCAAGTACGTGTCCAACCTGGAGAAACCCAGCTTTTCTAATTCAATGAAATTCTATTTCAACCCTTAAGAAAGCTCAGTCTTATCTTGATGCAAATATTACTTTTTATCCAAATTTATTGCATCTCTGCATGGGTATCTGTTTCTTACTCGCCCCCCCCCCACACACACACACACACTACTCTCCCCTGCCTTAACATAGTAAGTAGGAATTTTTACTGCTAACCCAGAAGTGCTGCTTCTCTATCAGTTCAAATCTACCAGCTGCTCTGAGGAAGAAAGTCGGGCAATGTCCTCCCCTGCAATTTACAACCTTGAAAAATCTGCCGGAGGGTCAGCTATAAGTCTGTTCCTACTCCAAGGCAAGGAGTGAGTTACTGAGTAAATGTTCTGTTGAGTTAACTGCTGTGTGTTTGGGGTTGGGGTGGATTAGGAGCAAGAGACTTTAATGTAAAACCATTACTCACAGAATAAAAATGCTTCCCAAATTAAATTCTATGTGGCAATGTTAAAATTACATGTCTGTTTTAAGATTATCATATGTAATTTATATGGAATAGTTTAAAAATTCAGACTTTGAGTGGTCCCATAGGACCGACTAAAGCTGCCCATGAGGTGTCTAAGGTTGCAATGTTGTGGAAGCAAATTGCCACATCTTTCTCCCATGGAATGGATGGAGAAATTGTTAACTTTCTAGCTGTTAAACCCTGTACCATTAAGGTTTTTTACCTGCAATTTAGCGATAGCTTGTGTCTGTTAAAAAGCTACCAGCCAGGAGGCTATGGTGCGATTTCCAATGTGTCCCTTTCAACCTTCACCTAAGAAAGAAAGCCCTCCCTGCTGGAAGCAGCTCCTTATTAAAGATCAGGCTCCCTGTGTTTTTGTTTGGTTTGATCTAATTTTGTTTGGATTTTGAGCATCCATCTCCATCATGGGGGCAAATATATACATAGTAACTGTGTCCTTCTTTAGATGAGCTGTTTCATGGAGAAGGGTGGGAAATATTTTCCTTGTGGTAGCACATAGAGCTATGGAATGCAACAGGACTTTTCTGAAGAGAAGACAGAGGGAATGACCTAGCTTCTAGTTCCAGCTCTGCCACAAGCTCTTTGCTGCGTGAGGTTTTCGCTTTCTCTAAGTGAAGTGATTGCATTATTACCCCTTAATCCCTTCTGCCCCTCAAGGTGGTAGCCTCCTACAAGAAACACATACTGAAGTAACCCACATATAACTTTGGCAACTTAGTCCCTAAACCCAGGCCAATCTCACTGACAAAACCTTCCCTGGAGACCCTACCCACTGAAAATTTTTTCCTCTGAAACATGCAACAGTTTCTCAGCACCTTTCACACTCCCTCGATCTATGCTGTAATAATTCTGCTGAGTCCACAGTCACAGAACATAGTCTCCCATGTTGCCTAGAACCAAGTCCCCTTGTTATTTTCAAGGACAGAATGGAACTGCCTACACCAGGGCATTCATAGGTCCTCAGAAAAACAAACTCCCAAATGCAAGGCAAAAGCTCCTCAGAAAAGTCACTCTAGGAACCAGCTTCTGAGTGCCTGTGGGGCAAGCTAATGAATTCTTAGAGTTACAATGCCCTCTAGAGACTCACCCGGCAGTGTTGATCCAAATGACGTCCAGGTGGCAGAAGTAGACACACTCTTTATCCCTCAGGGATGAGCAGGAGCAGCGCTTGGACCGGCGGGGTCTCCAGGATGTGCTGGTCTCGGGGATGTCACCTTCCTTCTCAGTGGCCGTGCTGAGCTCGGCACCCAGGACAGCTAGAAAGAGAGAGAAAGAGCTGATCAGGGTGGGTGACATTTCCTTAGAGGCTCAGGATATAAATTTGCACCAGAGGTAGCAGAGGCAATGGAAACAAGTAAACAGCCTGCCTTCGGCAAGAAACATGAGCAGAGGGGCAAGGACTCTGAGGTTTTACCTTCTTAACACAACTTTATCTTTACCCTCCTGGCTTATTTGCCTTCAGTAGGCTTATATAAAGGCAGGAGAAGCAAATGCCTGAGGAGGGACTAATCAACACCCTTGGAACTGCTTTCAAGGAAGTTCTTAGAAACATTGCCCATAAGAGATCAAGGTTGGGCTCTCTCCACGGTACTTAGTAGGTCAGCACAACCAAAGTGGCTTTCAGTTGGATAATGGCCAAAATCTCAAAGTAAGAGAATCTGACTAATCTGATTCTAGTCTGGACTGGTGATTCACCTGCCGATTTGGGATAACCATCTGTTTAGAAAGGGCTTCCCCTGTTTTGCACCTTGCCCAGAAGGGAGGGAGGTACAGGAAAGACACGCTGAGGACACAACTGGAGAGAGATGCAAAATTAAGTCTACACCAGTTATTTCAGGCAGTAAATTGCCCAGAAATCTTGAAGGAAAGGTTTCACTCAAGGGACCTGGTCAAGGTTCCCGGATTCTGAATCCAGACTCTCAGAGCTGGCTCCTTGAGGGGTCTGCCACATCTCTCCCCAACCTCTGTCTTCAGTCCACTCCCTCCTCCTAACAATTGCCTCACAGCTTATCTGCCCAATTTTGTACATTTCAAATGATCAGACACATTCCAGGATTTCCATTCCCCTGACATCCTTTCCTTTTAGTCAGGGTCATGAAAAGACAAAAAAGGTGCACTGACCCCAAAACGGGGATGGAGCAGATGCACACAGACTAGCCAGCTGACGAAATAAGCCCCACTCCCTGCCCAAGACAGGTGAATACCACCCAGAATAGAGTTCACACTGCTTCGAGTGCCAAAAGGCTGCCAAAAGAAACCTAAAGTCAGTAATGACAAATCTTAAAGAAAACAGCTGCCCTCACCCAGAAACCACCCCTGGAGGTGGGGGAGGCAGTTATTCAACAGACTGAGCTGCAGGTGATTTTACTGTCGTTTGGTGCCTACATGACTTGGACAAAGCATCTTGGCATCCAGCTGAACTGTTTAAATATTTTACACATTTACACACTATTAGTTTTTTAATAAGATGTGTTTCCATATATGCTATATATCTGTGGGTGTGTACATACATCGCAAATACCAATTTTGCTAAATTCTATCTTGTTCTTATCGTTCTTGAGTTAAGAAAGTCTTGGGAATACCCTACATAATGATATACAATTAATATAATATATCATACATTCTGCTGGAATATGCCACCAGAGCTCCTTAATAT
>NW_006399851.1:6649684-6672573 GCF_000299155.1 Elephantulus edwardii | reverse complement strand
CAATATATTAATATGAACAAACTGCATTCAATTGAAAAATGTTTACTTTTTTCCATGAGAATTCCCACACACTTCATAATTTGAGCTGCAGTAATTTAAAAACAATGAGGAAGAAACAGAAAAAAAGGAAAATTAAAGATAATAAGAAAAGTAGCATGCAGATATTTTAAAAGCCATCGTGCCTACCTGTTTCTGGAGCGCCTTGAAAAATCATAAACAGCAGAGAAATAATCATGAGGAAATAATCCATTCTGGAGTTTGAAAAAGGAATCAAAAGGCTACGTTGCAAAGTAAGCCCAAAGAAGAAGGAATAAAATCAATCTCGGCTCCTTCCAAGCTCTTCTGAATGTTTAAATCTTAAAGTCAACTTTCGGTTGACTTTAGGTCTTAGGTTTCTGCCGGAGAGAGAAGGTGGCAGAGCCGACCAGAGGCGCACTGCAGGCGAGCTGTGCAGCGGTGCGGTGCTCAGCGCAGGACTCGCAGCTCCAGTCTCAGCGCTCCTGCTGCTTGCTGCTGCTGCTGCTGCTGCTATTGCTGGAGCGCGTCTGACCACGACAGCTCTCCGCAGCCTTTTTATATTGAACCTCTGCCTCGCGGGGGTAAATAGCTTCAACTTTATTCCAGCCCCAGACAATGTTATTGTGTTATTAGTCACCACTACGCAACGTGCAGCCGGAGATAAGGCTGGGCTCTAAAGGAAATCACTGCTAACTTCAGAGGCAGTCGCCGTCTGACAATTCAGGGGCAGGGCTAAGAAAAAGAAAATACCCATTAGAGACCTTTGGGAAACCTGCCCGTGCAAATGCTTGAGTCTACTTCCCCTTTGCAAGCTGCCAGCCCTGGAGTTCAAGAACCAGGAGAGGGACTCCAGAAAAACTCATACCATTGGTATGAAAAGTATGAGCTCCAGTTTAAATAGATTGTATTGTGTGCGGGGAATTTTTTTTTTTAATTGTTATTCACTTCAATTTCCTTTTATGTCTCTCTGATTTTTTAGCCTTGATCAAACATGAGAAAGGTCTCTCTTTTTAGTCCCCCCTTCCTCACTCTGGATCACATTATTTTGGCAGATCAATATTATTGCTTTAAAGTCAAACACCCCCCCCCAGTCTTTTTCTTTTTTGCTAATGTTCATTAAGTCCACCTCACAGAAGATAGTTGAAGGACAGACATGCAAAGAGAGCTGTTAAACAAACGAATGTGAGGCCTCTGTGGCCATTCAGATGCAGGGCCAAGTCTTCAGTAGTTGAAGTGAGGAGGCCCCGTGAGCTGCTTTCTGTGTCCACCATCTCAGTACAGCCATCTCGAGAAATTCCCAAAGCTGAACACCAGGGGACGACCAAGAGCTACCGGGGCTGAAGATTTATTAGGAAAAAAGTCTAAGTCTTGGTTTGGAAATGACAGAAGGAAAACGCCACCAGTGGAGAAGACAATGCGGGGGCGGGGGGGAGGGCTAGGAAATGGCCTCTAACATAGGAGAAGGGATGCCCCTCCGAATATGCCGTTTACAGAGGGACATTTATTGGGTGTTTTTCATTTTGGTTCTTTTGTTGGGGTAAAGTATGTACCAAGCTTTTTTTGTACGAGGTGGCTTGACTATACAAGGTGACTGACAGTGTTGGTAGAGAGGAAATGGCCGTGCTGAATAAGGGGATCAAATAATGTCACCCACTCAATAATGTGTTTGCATTTTCAAAGCAATTTCCTGTCTGTTTAACCTTGAAATCGCTACCCTCTCTAAGAGAGTCACAGGGCTCTCTTGACCAGGTGAAAACATACTGAAATGTATAATGAAATGTATAAAGTAACCTTCCCCCCTGTCCCATTTGGGTCCATTTTTCAAATGAGAAAACTGAGGCTTCCCTGATTTTTGTGCTACACAAAAGTTCCCACAGAGCTTTTTGTTAGACTTAGTAGCAGGAATTCTGGTCATTTTCCCCCAAAGTCCTACAGGTTAAAAGTAGACTTAAAGATGAATTATCACCTTAAAGAAATGAAAATCAAATCCAAGTGTCACTGAATGGATTGTGACTCCCAGTAACTCAGTCTGTGTAACAGAGTAGAAGTGCTCTGCAAGGTATCCAGAGCTGCACATCTTCAAGACTGCTCAACCTTCAAAATGACCGGTGGATTCAAACCCCCACACTTTAGGTTAGCAGCCTGGGAAGTTGCTCCGTCAACACGTGTAGGCTCTGCTACTCCAAGCAGAGGAGCGCTTGATGGGTTGGAACTGTCACACTTTTTATTAGAAGCCAAATACCCTAAACCATCTGTCCACATCTTCCAATTCATCATGTCGTGTTACTTGTGTGTGTTTATGTATGTATTTGTGTGTGTGTTTCACAGGGTGGGGTTCAAATGTGGAGCCAATTGTTAAGTCCTGGCAACTGAAGAGTATTTCCCATAACCATTCCCACCATTTTTCTTTTCTGTACCACAGAAGTAGCTTTTATCCCAATCCTGATGCTGGAGACCTGGACACACTGGAGTCTCCCTTTTTGTTGTTAGGTGCCTTGGGTACTCCTGAAATTCAGTGGAGAGGGCAGTCACAGTGGCACTGTAGGCCACAATAGGATCCTTCCCTTGAAAGACCTCTGCTGTTAGATTTAGAACCCTACCTCCCATTCCACACAAGGAGTTGCCCCCACCCAATCCTAGGTCCCCTCTCTCCTCTGCACACACCTCACCCCAGCCCCCAGGAAGCCAGCACATAACTCCAGGGGCATGTCTTCCTACCCCTATCCCCAACAGACACAAGAAGAAAACTACAGAATTGTTTCAGTCCCAGGAACCAAGCTTTAACCCTGAGAGGAGAAGTGGCGTGGGTAGAGTGTCCTGGTAGGATCTCCACCATCCCAAGTTAGTTTCTTTTTCCTTTAACTCTCTGGTAGCTTTGACAGTGCTATAGCCAGAGACAATCAGTCCTCAGCTCCTCCCTGGAAACCACTGCCTCTTCCCCCCCACCCTTGTATCTTCTGGGCCCAGTGCCCCTTGCCAGGCACCTCACTGTGGCTGTCCCTTCAGGTGCCGGGGGCACACCGCAGTCAGGTGGAGCCTGTGAGCAAACAGAAACTGCCCACTGCCCACATGACTGCTCACTTCCTCCCTCTCTGCTCAGGCCATGTCATAGGTGAATGCATTTGAAAGAAAAATGTAACCAGTAGGCAGCAATCTATCCATCTATCCGCACCCCAGAGCTTCCCCACCCAACCCCTCCGCCCCCTCTGCCTTTTGGGACCCTGTTAAAAAAAACTTTCTCAACTGGGAAGGTCTGGTCCTTCCAGACACAATCTTATCTCCACCTCTTGCATCTTTGCATCTCAAATTTCCACATGTGTGCATGTGCATGTGTGTGTGTGTGTGTGTGTGTTTCCATTCTCTGTGTGAGAGGTGGAGGACAGTGGTGCCTGACTTCTCCGTCCATGTCCATGTCTATTCTTGTAGCAGCCCCTTTACCTTTTACAGGAGAAGGGGGAGCTCCAACAGTTGTAGCCACAAAAAGGGCTCAGGCAAAACCTTTTGCAAGGAGAATAGGTAGGGCTGCACCCTAACAAACCAGTTTTACAAGCTCTCACCCCTCTTCCACTTAAGAAACGGCTGGGGTTTTAGATAGAAGAAGAGGAGATTAGAAGAATTAAGCAAAGGGAGGGGTAAGCATGAAGGAAGCCCCCTCAAGTGACTGGGACACTACTGGGTCTTCATCACCCCGTATGCTCAGAGAGGAAGGAGAAACAAAGGAAGTGCGGAGGGAGAGAAGATGGCTTTGTGCCCCAGGATAGTTTGCTGGCCTTTCTTCTGATGTTGCACTTGGGTGGTACAAACGGTTTGGTAAGGATATTTTTTCTGTGTCTTTCTTTCTGTAACTCTTGCTATGTATTAATAGATAGCTATAAATAAAACAGCCTGGGCCTCAAATAGAGATATCACACAGTAGCAAAATGTACAATCTTCAGCACTCTTCAGCTCTGTTCTTTCTCAACTTCTGCTAATAAACTTTGCAACTTTGCCAAACTAGTAAATTTGATGTGAGATGTTGCATTTTGCTCAGCCAACAGATGAGAAAATGGGCCTAGCCAAGCCGTTAGTTCTCCTTAGAAGACCCAAAGAATGAGGAACTAGTTTGTGGTAGGCAAGGTGAAGTTAGCCACACCACTTAGAACAGATTCCATCATATACTGTGGGCTGGTTTGCATGTCTGATTTGCGTAGGCCTGTTGAGAAAGATTGTACGTTACAGTCATCAAGTCAGTGACACATTATACACCCCCAGGAGTCACACACAAATCCAGCTTCTCCTCCAGCCCAAAACTGATGATTGACTTAGCACAGGAAGTTAGAACATGGCCAAGGCTGACTCATCCCATGCATCTTAAAAACATAAAATGTATGCAAGTGTTTAACTTAAAGGGGCATGTCTAAACTCAACAAGAAAAAGACAACACAATTTAAAAATGGACAAAAGCTTTGAGTAGGTATCTCTCTAGACGAGATCTTTAGATCAATAATCAACACCCTTGGTATCAGTAGTCAGGAAATCAGGAGACACATTGCTGTGGACAAATCTAGTCAGGAACCTCTCCAAAATAATGAGCAACAACTATGTCAGTTTGAGTGCACTAGATTCAGGCACGTTTAATCACTTGCTATGCATCAAGAGAGCTGGACAATGAGTAAGAATGGCAGAACTGATGCCTTTGAACTGTGATGTTGGAGAAGAGTAATGACTATCCCATGAACTGCCAAAAGAACAGATGTGTCTTGGAGAAAGTTCAGTCAGAGTGTTCCTTGGAGACAAAGATGATAAAGTGGAGAGGCTGTTTCTTAGAGAGGGATGTCATTCTTGGAAAGGTGGAGGGCCAGCCACAAAAGAGGAAGCTCCTCAATGAAATAGACTGACACAATGACTGTAGCAATGGGTTCAAGTATGTCAGTGATTATGAGGATGACATAGGATAGGCCAGAGTTCAGATTTGTAGGGTCTCTATGAGTCTGCTAGACTTGTTGGACCTAACAACAACAACAACATATGCAAGACTTCTCAGGAACAGGCAAGTATATAAAGACACGAATATATTTGGGAGTTGAGTAGCGAAAATGAAAGTTATTACTGAGGAAGTACTGAGTTTCTGTTTGGGGTGAAATAAACCTTCTTGAAAGAGAGTGATGAGGACGTCACAATGTAGTATATAAAGTTAATATTACTAAAATGAAGAATCGGCACCTTAGAATTGTGATGTTGGGAAAGAGTGTTGGAGACTGCTAAAAGAACAAAGATATGTCTCAGAGAAGGTGCATCCAGGGTGCTCCGTGCAGACAAGTATGGTGACTACATCTTACATACTTATGAGCATGTTATTAGAAGAGATAAATCCTTGGAAAAAGACATCATGCTTGGAAAGGTAGAGGGTCAAAGAAAGAGTGGAAGACCCTTAACGTGATGGATTGACCCAAGGGCTGTAACAATTAGCTTGGGCCTATCAGAGGATGGTAGAGAATTGGGCAAATCCAGACCTGTTTCTCGTAAGATTGCGATGAGTTGTAGTCAACTTGATGGTACGTAATAACAACAGTACTAATTCTTTAGCCTTTTCTAACCCTCAGTCATTCTCTGCACCTCCTTTGCCTGTCCTGTTTACATTGTGCGTGTAATACCTCATCCACTATATTTTTGCATATTATCCTTTCAATGGACTGAGGGGTTTTTGTTTGTTTCTTTAATAATTTCAAAGGAACTTTATATCATTATCATCCTTAGCAGCACTGTATATCAGAATTATATTTTGTATAGCTGAATAACGGGGTTCTGATAGCCTAGTGGCAAGAAACTTCAGTGCAATCCTGAGGGCATGTGATTTAAATCCATCAGCTGCTCCATGGAAGAAAGATGGGCAACCTTCTCCTGTGCAATTAACTGCCCCTGAAAACCCGCTGGAGCGTCAGCCATGAGTTTATTCTGACTCAACAGTACACAGCAACAACAACAATAGCTGAATAATGGTTAAGTAATATACCATTTAATAATCATGGTTTTACATTTACATTTGCTAAAATAAACATATATAATTGTTGTGTTTATTATACTATTTGGAAGCAAGGGTGGCATCCACCTCCTAAACAACATGCCTCTGGAAACTCTACGAACTTTGATAAATGTCGATAGTTATAGAAAGACTTTAAGCCTTTTGTTCACAGGGTCGCTGTGAGTCATGCTCAAATCGACTGCAATCAACAACAACATTATACTATTAGAAATGGGGAAAAAATGACCATCCACTTATTATCATTTAGGCACAGTGGTACAACCACTGCTGAGACATATACTTTATGTTAACGATTGTTCTTGTTGTTGTTGTTGTTGTGTGCCATTAGGTTGTAAGTGACTTATAGTGACCTTCCAGCATGTTTTCAGAGGCTCTAAATCACACAGGAGGAGATATTCCATCTTCCTTCATAAAGTAGCTGGTGGAATTGAACCACTTGTCTTTGGGTTGGCAGTGCAACTGCTTGCCATGAAGCCACTAGTGCTCCCTGTTTTATTAACTATTAACTCTAATTTAGTTCCCCACTCTGATCTCTACTTCCCACCAAGATAAGCTCCAGACATCTCACATTAAAACCATCAAAGGCCACAGTTCATATGGACATATCTCAGTGCAATGTGTTTAAAGAAACCTTAGCATATTTAATACACATTCTGGTGTCCAGAATCCAGGGAACAACACCGTGTCCAAAAAAGGACCTAGTAGCCACTTGCTCTTGGTGTATAATTTCAGAGTTTCTGCATCTGTCCTTTATCATACTTTCTACCCTCTACTCATGTGTTAAATCTCATTTCAGCATGTTATTACTATCATACTTAAATGCCTATAAATGTAAATATGAGGACAACAATAATATTTCATGTATTCAGAGGAATCATGAAAACACCAAGCAGGAGCTGCCTCTCTATCCCTTTCTCTTTCATTTTAGTTCAGGGCTGTGCGTGATATCTGGAACTAAAGGGATTCTAAAGCAGTGAGGAGTCACTGCCCGGTTCATTAAACCTATTTCTGTTATTCAAAACAAGCTCTACTTCCACGTGTCAACGTGGTGGTGAAAGGAATACACTCCAAAGGCCAGGTACCCGAGAAATGCGCTCACTCTTTTCATGTTCTCTAAAGAGAACTGCTTGTCAGCGTCCTTGAATCAATGACTCTTAAGTTTACTGCTATCAAATTTTTTTATGATCCCATTTCACCCTCATTGTACATTCTTTTCTCCCTTTAATTCTTTCGTTTGTACGTTAGATATACCCCATCTCTTTGAGTCATTCAGAGTCATGGAGGCTGCTCATCATTTTTCCTGTGTTACAAACCTTAATGGGAGGAAACTGGCCATCTTTCTCCTGTGGAGTTGCTGGTATGGCCAGACCGCTTACCTTTTGGTCAGGGGTCCAGTACTTAACCTATAATGCTGACAAGCTGCCTTACTGTATAGGTTCTTAATGTTTACTGTGGAGTTGGAACAGACCCATAGCTAACCTTCTAGTGGTTTTTCACAGCACAGCTCTTTAACACTAAACCCCACCAGAGCTCCCTCATTTAAAATCAAGCTTTATAATTAGAAATCTGAAATCTGTTGCTTTTCAGTTTCTCAAATGTATTGTGGCCTCATATTTAATGAGCACCTGCTAAGTGCTAAAAGTGACCCTAGGTTTTGATATAACATTGAAGATGAACTTCATACCAGACAATAGGAACACACACCACTGGCCCCAGAATAAAGCAGCTAAGACAGAAAGAAGGAAAAGAAAGAGTGAAGAAAGATAGATATTTCTGTGTTGTAATTGTTATGTGCTGTTGAGTCAGAAACAACTCAGAGTTGACCCTCTAGGAGGTTTTCCAGAGGCAGTAAATCACAAAGGAGATTGCTTATTTTTCTCCTATTGAGCAGCTGGTGGACTTGAGTCACGTACCTTTGGGTTTGCAGCACAATTCCTTTGTTGTTGCTATTAGGTGCTGTTGAGTCAAGTATGACTAATAACAATGCTATGGATCTGTCCTGTCCTATGCCACATTCACATTTCCCAACACACTAGATCCCATTGTGGCAGTCACAGTGTCATTTCACCTGGGCAAAGGTCTTCCTCTCCTTTGCTGACCTTCCACTTTTCCAAGCTTCATGTCCCTCACCAAGACATAGCCCTTCCTATCAACATGCCTGAAGTATGTGATGCGAAGCCTCACCATCCTTGCCTCCAAAGAGTACTCCAGAAATACCCTCTCCAAGACATATTTGTTTGATCTTTTTGGCAGTCCATGCAATGGTCAGTGTTCTTCTCCAACACCATAGCTCAAAGGCATCAATTCTTCTCTGTCATCCCTAGTCATTGTCCAGCTCTCAAATGCCTAGCAATAATTGGAAAGCCCATGGCCTGAATCAGAGACACCTTAGTCCTCAAACTGACATCATTACTCCTTAATAATTTGGAGAGGTCCCTAACTACAGATTTTCCTGATGCAATACATCTCCTGATTTCCTGACTGCTGGCAACAAGGATGTTAATTGTGGATCCAAGTAAGATTAAGTTGTTGCCAGTTTCAATCTCTTCTCCATCTGTCATGATGTTTACAATTCCTTTAGGTAGGCACAAGATGGCTATGGCTATTATAATAGAACTCACCAGCCAAACTCACTGCTGAGGAGTGCATTCTGCCCCACAGCGGCCTCGTAGGAGAGGAGAGCTGCCTCGTAGGGTTTCCAAAGCTGTACATCTTCATGGAAGCAGAGTGTCTCATCTTTCTCCCAAGGACATCGGTGGATTTGAGCCACCCACCTTTCACTTAGGATTTCACCCTTAAATCACTGTGCCACCATGACTTCTGATGATGGTGCTGATGCTGTTATTGTTGTTGTTAAGTGCCATTAAGTTGAAGATGACTCATAGTGACCCTATGAACGAAAGACCTGAACACTTGTATAACTTTGATCATTTCTCCATGTTCATAGAGTTTCCGGAGGCAAGCCATTTCAGAAGTGGATGCCACTCCTGCTTCCAAGCTTGTTTTAATTGGGAAGTTCCACCAAACACTGTCCACCATGGGTAACCATTATCACATTTGGCACATCAGTGTCCCAGTGTTCAGCATCACAGCAACCACAAATTACCTCTGTACAGCAATGCACAGACCAGTGCTATACTACTTAGAAGAATGTTTGACAAAAAACAATTTAAACAGGCTTGAGGGCTGTAGATTAAGATCACTCACCTTGGTAGCATAACTTTTTGTCCATTAGGCCAACATATCTTTCTCTCTCTCTCTCTCTCTCTCTCTCTCTTTCTGTCTCTCAACAAAGTAGTCAAACAAAAATGTGGCACATACATAAAATGAAATTTTGTTCAGTCATAAAGTGGAATGAAGTCCTTATAACACAACACAGGTAAACTTACAAGACATTATACTGAGCTCAGACAGTCACAGACAAAAGCACAAATACTGTACTATATGGCTTATGAAGTATGTAAATCTATAGAAACTAAACTGGGCTGCCACCACAAAGACAAGCTGTTCAAGTTCACCAGATGCTCCATGGGAGAAAGACGGACGGACAATCTCCTCCCATGTGATTTACAATCTCTGAAAACCACTGGAGGGTCTGCTAGGAGTCACTTCAGGTTTCCCCAGCATGTAATAACAAAAACTAAAGCAGTGGTTATCAGGGGCAAGACGGGAAAGAGGGAGCTTTTCCTTAGAGTATACAAATATATAAATGGTGGTGGAATAATGTGGAAAAAGACAGAATAGTTCTATGACTTGATGAATATAATCACTGTCACTGAGTTGTGCACATGTAGACACTGATATACATTTGTACACACGTAGATGTTTATATCTATTACTATAACATACATACAAAATAATGTAAGTTTTTGTTGTATGTAACAAAATAATCAGGGACATAATCACAGAATTAATGAAGCTAAATGTGACTCTTAAGGGACAGTAGGGGAAACACTCTTCCAATATGAAAGAAGTTTGGGTTCTTTGACTTCAGGATGGAATTGCAGAAAATGGAAGAAAATGACTAAGAAGTAAGGGATTTTATCATTATTATTATTATTATTATTATTATTATTATTATTATTATATGACATATCCATTACAGAGAATTTTCTTTCTAGTCACTTAAGTAGAAGTTTACAAAACAGATTGTTTTGCCAAATAACTATTCATATACCTTTTGTTTTACAACAATTACAACACTCACAATGTAATTGCACTTTCCCACTTCCTCCTTATGATTCTCATGTCCTCTAAACCTTCTATTTTACTCTTTTCTGCCTTTAGGGCTTTGTTCTAGGGCAAATGTGATTTTTCTAGCCTTCTATAGTTGGTTATTCTAAGGAGTGAGTACCTTCCTGGTATTTTTTGTTATCTTGTAAGACCTGCTGTTGGGCTGAAAATTGAACCTTGGGGGTGAATTTTGTTTCAGGCTCAAAGAGTTATCAAGGGCCTTAGTCTGAGGGTTTCCCCAGAGGCTATTGGAACACCAAGACTTCTCTTTTTTAAATACAGCCCTGCCTAGTCCAGCCTCTCTATCCAGTAATCAGTCTGTTTGGGAGTAGTCAGCTATGGAAACTGGGCACCGCCTAGTTCTGTTCTCAGGGTTATGGATTGAGGTTTGGGTCATCTCTTACTCCTGTGACTTACTGTTTCAGTACTTTCTTGCTGTTTCTTCCCTCTTCTGTCTTCCAGACAGGAAAGAGACTAATAGTTGCACTTGAGATGGCTTCTTGAAAGTTTTTGAGATGTCAAAGTGGGATATAGAATATTGTCTTTGATAGACTATGGTTATTGTGGTTTACCATAGAGTCTGAATCGACCCATAGTTGACCCTCCCATGGGTTTTTGGAGGCAGTTACTCACACCAGAGGAATGATTAGGAGCAGAAAATTTGAACAGGATAATGTGGTTTAAGAAGGTGATGGCGTAGACATTAGGGTATCTATCACATTGTGAACCCAAAGGTGCCATTACTCTGGTGGTTGGAATTCATCAGCTGCTCTTCAGGAGAAAGATGGGCAATCCCTTCTCATGCTGTTTGCATTCTCCAGTTGGTTCTGAATTTATAGCAATGAGGTGCTTGAGGGAGTTGGGCTGTATTTGGGGTTTTGTTGGTTGTTTTTGAGGAGATTTTAAAAGAACCTCTTTTGGATTTAATGTTAATATGACCAAGTGGCTGGATGCTGAAGAAAACACAAAAGATTGCATAGGGGACATAGCATAGCTAACATTTCCAGATCTTTGTATGGTGCTGATTAAAGGGAAAATGTCTATAGTTTTCACATTGTGATTCTGGAATCTGCAGTCCATAGAGGGTTGTGCTGCTAGCCCAAGGGCCAAGTCTCACCAGTGGCTCCATGAGCAAATGATGGGAAATCTCTTTCCATGTGATTTACAGTCTGGGCAGGTCAGTTATGAGCTAGCAACGACAGAGTCTCAAGTGAGAGCTGAATGAAGGTCTCTGGTGATGTATGTAGTATGTTGCATGTTGAGCTTCTCACCAAAACACTGTCAATCTCCTCCCATTAAGATTTGCAGCTTTGGAAACCTGATGGAGGAATGCAATGTATTGGAGTCTACTCAGTGGGGTGGTGTGCTTTGTTTTCTAGATGAATGAGCAGAAAAAGGAAAAGAAAATAGTAAATGCAGCCACAGGAGGTATGAGAAATGCCTTCTTAGAACATAACCTCAAATCATTCTGACAGTTCATTGTGTGGACTGTACTCCCATTAAAAGATCTGGATTTTATTTGCATTAGAAAATACTAAATGAATTAAAATTATTTCCATGTTGTGTAAATCTCCTCTTTGGAGTCAGCCAAAAAATCTTCAATATAGAGTTTTGGGGAAAAAAATTCTCTGGTCCTATCATCATTGCTCATCTCGTCCTTTCACCAAAAAAAGAAATAAACTAAAAGGATTATTTTATTAATCTAATATGCTACTTCTAGTTGTTGTTATATGCCATTGAGCTGCCTGTGACTTGTAGCAACCCTATGTACAATAGCTCTGAAGCCTACCCTATCCTGGTCCACTCTTGCTATCTGTGACACACTTACCCCATCACCCCAGTTACTATATCAATTAATCTCATCCAAGGTCTTCTCCTATGCTGTGTCACCACCTTTCCAAGTATAATGTCCTTTTCCAAGGACTGGCCCCTCCTGGCAACATACCCAAAGTATGTGAAACTGAGCTTCAAATCCTTGACTGCAAGGATCAGCTTGGTTTTGCCCTTTCTAGAATAATTGTTCACCTACAAGTAGTTAAAACTTCCTTCTTAATATAAATATAAATCAAATTTATCTTCATGTAATTCTTTTTCTTAACCATGAATTTGCAGTGGGGGGAAAAATCTCTTAAGAGTGACATTGTCCAAATATAGATCATAGAAAGAATATTTATTACTGGTTGTCATCATAGAAAAATTAATCCAATGGATTGCACTTTAAAAGGGACATTTGGATTCATTTAAAAATGCAAATTTAATTTCACAAACTTTAAAATATATTTTATGCTAAATGTTTTGTTTGAATTGGGATTTTCCATTTTTTCCCATTTGTTCTTTTGAGAAAAAACAAACAAACAAACAAACTTTTAGGGTGGTTACAAGAATATTTTTTTTTCCTGCAAAGCTTAAAACACCCTTCTACATTCTTTTCATTAATAGTATTTAACATTGGTTGGTTATTGATATTTGCATGTTGTTGTAATTGTTGTTGATGGTGGTAGTTGTTACATACCACTGAGTCAAGTACGACTCATAGAAACCCTATGAACAACAGATCTGAATCCTGTCCTACCCTCTGTGTTATTGTTAGGTGTTACCAAGTCAACAATGATTCATAGTAACCCTATAATTATGAGTCAAACAAATCAAAACTTTGCTTTTTCCTGCAGCATTGTCACAATCGCTGCCATGGTCAAGCCCACTCTTTAAGCCTTTGTGTCCATCTATCTCTTTAAAACTGTTAATGAATAGTGTTAAACCACTGGTCTGCCAAAAGAGGAAGTAAATCTGTGTTAGAAAAAAGATGAACTAGGATGTTCCTTAAAGTCAAGGAGGTAAACTTTGTATTCTTTGGGTATGTTGCATGATATTCACCTTAAATGCAAACCTCATTGCCATCAAATTAGAACCAACCCGTAGCTAACCATCCAGGAGCTATTCAGAGGTTGTAAATTGTACAGGAGGAGATTGTTCATATTTTTCTCTTAGAACAACTGGTAGATTCAAGTTGCCCAGCTTTGGGTTGGCAATACAATTTCCTATCAATGCAGCTACCAGAGATTCCCTGGTATTTACCTGTTGTTATTAGGTGCCATTAAGCCAGCTATGACTCAAAGGGACCTTATAAACTACAGATCTGAACCGATCCTGCACCATATTCACAATCTTTAATATGCATTGGCTCCTAGTTACAGTCACTGTGTCAATCCATCTTGTTAAGGATCTTCCTCTCTTTCTCAAATCCGCCTCCTTTCGTAACATGATGTCCTAGATAACACAAACGGTTTGGAGGTACCTTGAAAGAAAAATGTCTCCTATGTAAACTGACACAGACCATAACTGAGCACCTGAACAGACCCATTACAAAAAAAAAAAATGAAAAGGTAATAAAACAACTTCCAGCCAAAAATAGCCTTGGCTTTACAAGTGAATTTTATCAAACGTTCAGAGAAGAACTGTCACCAATTCTACATAAACTATTTGAGAAAATAGAAAAAGGTAGAATTCTCTCAGACTCATTCTATGAGGCAAATATATCCTTGATACCAAAGCCAGGTAAAGACAGCACCAAAATAGAAAACTATAGGTCAATATCTCTCATGAATATAGATGCAAAAATCCTGAATAAAATCCTGTCCAATAGAATCCAACAATACATAAAAAAAAATTCACCATGACCAAGTGGGATTCATAACAGGTATGCAAGGATGATTCAGCATTAGAAAAACAATCACCACTGTAATTCATCACATTAACAAATCAATGAACAAGAACCACATGATCCTATCAATTGATGCAGAAAAGTCCTTTGAACAAATCCAACTCCCCTTTCTGATTAAAACATTCAACAAAATAGGAATAGAGGGGTATTTCCTCAACACAGTAAAAAGTATGTAAATCCAGGAGCCAACATTGTTCTCAATGGAATGAGATTAAAGGCATTCCCTTTGAGAGCAGAAACTAAGCAAGGACGCCCACTGTCACCACTTCTATTCAATATTGTATTGGAAGTCTTAGCAATAGCAATAAGAGAAGGAAATAAGAGGTATCCAAATTGGCAAAGAGGAGGTAAAATTATCTCTATATGCAGATGATATGATAGTAGACTTAGAAAACCCTAAAGGGTCAGCAAGAAAATTACAGGACATAGTTGACCAATTGAGCAAAGTGGCAGGATGCAAGATCAACATATAAAAATCAATTAGATTTCTCTACAGTGACAGAGATATGGAATTGGAGGCTAAGAAAATCAATACCATTCACAATAGCTAATCACATGATTACTTGGGAGTAAATCTAACCAGAAACAAAAGGACCTATTCAAAGAAAATCACGAAACACTACTACAAGAAGCAAAAAGAAATCTGGAGAAATGGAAGAATATACCTTGCTCTTGGATAGGAAGACTCAATATTGTGAAAATGGCAATTCTACCAAAGGCAATCTATACATTCAATGCACACTACAAATACTAATTCCATTCTTCAACGAGATGGAAAAGGCAATTTCCAATTTCATCTAGAATGGAAAGAGATCCCAAATAAGCAAAGCACTCCTTAAAAAGAGAAACAAGGTAGGAGGCATCTCACTCACTGATTTCAAATCCTACAACACTGCCATAGTTGTCAAGACAGCATGGTACTGGTACAATGACAGACACATAGATCAATGGAAGAGTATTGAGAACCTAGAAATCAGCCTATCTACCTATAGTCTACTGATTTTTGATAAGGAGATGAAAGCCGTTAAGTCGGGAAATGACAACCTCTTTAACAAACAGTGTTGGCAAAATTGGAAGACTATCTGCAGAAAACTCAAGCAAGACCCACACCTCACACCATACACAAAAACAAACTCAAAGTGGATCAAGGACCTAGGACTAAAATCAAGGACTATAAACTTCATCAGTGAAAAGCTTGGAAGAATTCTAGAAGTCCTAATCCACAACATAAATAGTCTTCCAAGCATCTGGAAAAACCTACAACCAGGAGAGGCTAAAATAGATGAATTAGATCTTCTAAGAATCAAATCTCTATGTACATCAAACCCTTCTCCAATAGGGTAAAAAAGGGAAGCCACAGACTGGGAAAGAATATTTGGTAATGACATGTTTGATAAGGGATTTATATCTAGAATTTATAGAACACTTGAGCCTCACAACAAGATAAAGGTAAAAAACCCAATCACAAAATTGGCACAGGATATGAACAGACACTTCACCAAAGAGGACATTCAGATACGAACAAACTCATAAAGAAAAGTTCAAAATCCCTAGCTCTCAGAGAGATGCAAATCAAAACAACTATAAGATATCATCTCAAACAAAATTTAACAGAACAGCAAGCAACAAATGCTGGTGAGGTTGTGGAGACACTGGGACCCTTATCCACTGTTGGTGGGAGTATAAAATGGTGCAACCACTCTGGAAGGCTATATGGTGCTTTCTCAAAATGTTGGAAATAGAAATACCATTTGACTCAGTAATTTCACTACCAGGAATATATCCTAAAGAAACCAGAACTTATAAAACAGATATATGCACACCCATGTTTATTGCTTCATTGTTCACAATAGCAAAGAGATGAAAAAAGAGATAGAGAAGCTGTGGTATGTTCACACAATGGAACACTATGCAGCACTGACAAACAAGGAACTCATGAAATATTATATAAAATGAGTGACTATGGAGGACATTATGCTGAAATATCTCAGTCACAAAAGGACAAATACTGAATAATGCCACTGTTATAAAACAGAGCTGACATTGGGGTTGGGGTGAAACTAAGAAAAGAAGGGATAAATAAGGTACAATTCCTTAAATGGAATATATAATTAGGTATTATTTGCTTGACAACATTCCAGAATAAGAGTTGCATAGTAAAGTGGACTGTGAGGAGGTACGGGGCGAAGGCTGGAATTGTATAACAATGAATGATTTTTTTTTTTTTCAAAAAGAAAAGCAAACTTAGGGGTAGGGGTGAGCAGGGAGGAAAATATGCAGCAATGAATGAATGGAAATCCATGTTCTCTATAAACTTTATTAAAATATCAAAAAAAATCACACACAAAAAAAAAGAAAAGAAAGGAAAAATCTGGCAATCTGCTTCCAAAAGGAACAGCAATCTGTATGCATGGGGTTGCCATGACTTGGCATCAACTAGACAGCAGTTGACAATAACAAATTTACCCAGCACATGAGGCAAATTAAGAGGAGACACATTCCTCCACCTGGCTGACAAGAGTAAAGAATGAAGTAAAATGAAATTGGTTATTTTGCTTATTTATTTGATAGAAAAATGGGAGAAAGGAAATGGGAACAATATGAAGGACCCTGGGAGATCTCCGCTTAGTGCTGGATGACAAGACTTGAGCATAAGCGGCCTGGAAGACAAAAACAGCCAAGGCCCAGTTCTCAGCCCTCCTCCTCCCTGGGAGGGCAGGAGCCGGAGTTAGAGAATTCCGAACACTGATAATGTTCCTGCACAGCACCATCTGGCTACAAAGTGGAAAAGAACTTGTAAAAGACGTTTCTTCCCAAAAATTTGTTGCAAGATTAGGCAGGGAGGGCTACCATTTGCTAGATAAGGTATTTTTTTACAGCATTGTTTCTTTCTGTCTGTTCTTTCTCCATTCTATTTTTGTACATTATCTGGAAGACACTATCTTTTTGGACTAATGACCAGGTCTCTACTCCAGTGGCTCCTTGTTTCCAAGTTTCTCCTTGCACCTTCTCCCTTTTCAAGGCTCTTTCCCCCTGGAATGGGATGAACCGGGGTTGACAAAGTGAGACAAGGATCCCCGGTCTCAACACATAACAAAGATTTCCAATTAAATATCCACCACCTTTCTTGGAGCAGATTGATTAAAAAGTTTTTTAATATATCTATATTTAGATACTTTCTCTCTCATGCACGCTCTTTCTTTTAAGGGACAACCAGGAAATACTTGGAGAATGTCAATCCTAATTGTGCTTTTTCATTTCATTCCTACAAATCTATTCTTGCTGTCTTTTTAAACTTCAAGATATTATGATATTAGCTCAAGGCCCTAGACATAAATAATAAACAGTGATAAAGTAGTAAGTGCTCAGTAATCTCTCAAGCGCTTTTCTTCTTTTAGGGAAGATCTCAGTCTTAAAAGGGCATTCTGTTTGAAGTAGCCACCACCCAGTAATCTAAGGGAGCAAACATTAAACATTAGAAAAATAAAATGTAACTATAAAAAGAGACTCAATTTCTTAATCTACAATACATGCCAAGTGATGATAGAAGTTGATGCTTAAAAAAGAGAAACTCTTTTTAAAAAATCTTTTTATTGTTATCTAAGTGAAAGTTTACAAAGAAAGTTGGGTCCCCATTCAACTGTTTACATACCTTATGTAACATTAATTGTTGTTATTAGATGTCATCCAGTCAAGTACTAAAATGCTAGTAATACTCAGAATGACTCTTGAGCAACAGATCCGAACCTTGCTGGGCTCGAGCCCATTGTTGTGGCCACTGTGCCAGCCCATTTCATTCAGGATTGTCCTCTCTTTCACTGATTCTCCAAGTTTCCCAGCAGGATGGCTTTTCCCAAGGACTAGCCCCCTCCAGACAACATATCCAAAGTATGTAAGATGAAGTTCACCATCCTTTCCTCTAAGGATCATTCTGGTTGTTGCTGTTATGTGCATAGCCTATGACTCATAGTGACTGTACAATTGCTCTGATCCTACCCTATTCTGAGCCAGACTCACTGTCTCTATGACAATGGATTAAGAAAAATGTTGTTGTTGTTGTTGTTTACCATCAAGCCAGACCAACTCCTGGCTGACCCTCTAGTGGGTTTCCAGAGTCTATAAATTGCACAAGAGGAGACTGCTTTTATTTATCCCACAGACCAGCTGGTGGATTTGAACCACGTGCATTCATGCGTGTTCACAATGTAACTCCTTACCACTAACCACCATAGCTCCCATAAGAGAAAACAGTCAGTATTAAATAGTTTGCATCAAAGCCCATTGTGGGGTATGAAGTTTCTGTTAATAATAAACAGTGGTTAATGGGGCTATGTTATTTGCATATTAAGCTGAATCTGGCTTTCGAATCGAATGGCATCTTCACGGTTTGGGAGCAAGAGTGGCATCCACTTCTTAAGCAACTTGCCTCCAGAAATTCTATGAACTCTGATAAATGTCTATAGTTGTAGAGGGGCTTCAGGCCTTTTGTTCATAGGGTCACTATGAGTCATGCTCGACTTGAAGGCAATCAACAACAACAAAAACAACAACAAGTTACAGAACAATATAAACATTAATAAATTTCCACCTGGTTTCATATTTTTTTTATTAAAAGTCACATTGATACTGAGCCTCCCATGGTGAATAGGTGGCAGAAGGGAACCTAGATTATGAGAGACTAAGAAGCAGGACCGGCCATTCACTTCTGAAATAATGTTGTTTGTTGTTATGTGCCATAGAGTCTCCTGTAACTTGTAGCGACCTTATGTACAACAGCCCTAAACCCTGCTCAATTCCGTGCCTATCTCACTGTCTCCGACACACCCACCCCCATTCCTACATTCATGGTTCTCACATTTTGTGTTCCAATCACTAGTGTACCCCAGTCACTGAATCAGTCCATCTAAAGCTCCACCTTAAGTGCCCTATCTGATAATCTAAGTGTCTTCTATTGTACATAGGGTTTTGGAGGCCTCCTATTTTGAAACTGGATGGCCAAGCCCTTTTAAAACCCTATGAAAACAGAGATGTCTGAGTAGCTATAGTATTAGAGGTAGACCTCAGATAGGAAGTCCCACAACTCTGAAGAGAAACATCTGCAAACAATTCTTAATAATTGGAATGTGAAATGTACAAAGTATGAATGTAGGAAAACTGGAAGTTGTCGAAAATTAAATGGAATGCATGAAGATCCACAATCTAGGCACTAGTGAACTGAATTTGACTGTCATGGGGTACTTTGAATTAGACAATCATATGATCTACTATACTGATGAAAAACTGAGAGATATTCGTGTTACATACATAATAAAAAGGTCAGCTTCAACATCTGTCCTAAAGTACTATGTTGTGAATGATAGAATACTATCTATATACATACAAAAAAACCCCCAAAAACCTGTTAGCATGGCTATTATTCAAATATATGCACCAACAACTAAAGTCAAAGAGGAAGAAATTGAAGATCTCTATCAAATAGCATTTGAAAATTGATCAAACATACAATTAAGATGTGTTAACAGTTATAGTAACTGGAATGCAAACATTAGAAACAATGAGGAAAGTCCTTTGAAAGAAGGGATTTGTGACAGGAATGAAGCTTGAAAGTGAATGATTGAATTTTGTACATTCAATGATTTTTCTTTTTCATAGCAAGTGCCTTTTCTAAGAAACACAAAGGAGACTTCACACATGGACCTCACATGACAGACTGCACAGAAATCACTCCAACTGTATCTGTGGAAAGAATCATTGGACAAGATCAATATCAGCAGTCAGAACCAGGTCAGATGCTGACTGTGGAAAAGGCCATCAAGTGCTCATGTGCAAGTTCAAGCTGAAACGGAAGAAAATGAAAACAGATCTGCAAGCATTAAAATACGACCTTGAGTCTGCCCTATCAGAATTAAAAAAATCATTTTAAAAACAGGGTTGATTGAGCTCTGGTGGCCTAATGGCAAGAAGCTGCGCTGCAACCCCACAGGCACACAGTTCAAATACACCAGATGCTCCATTGGAGAAGGAGGGGCAATCTCCTCCTGTGCGGGTCAGATCTGATTCAATGACACACAACAATAACAACAACAACAACAAACTTTTGTTTGTTTGTTTGTTGTTTTTAAGAACTGGTTTGAGAGATTGAAGACCAGAAAAGCTGTAGGATGAAATCAAGAACATCATTCATGAAGAAAGCAAAAGATCATCAGAAAGACAGAGGATAAAGGAAATATGAAAATGAATGTCAGAAGAGACTATGAGAACTGCATTCAAGCATCGAGAAACCAAAACAAAGAGATGTGGAAGTTAAAGAGCTGAGCAGAAAGCTTCAAAGAGAGACTTGAAAAAGACAAAACAACCATGTTATAATGAAATATGCAAAGAGCTGGAGCCAGAGAATAAAGAGAACTAGGACATTTCTCAAGCTGAAAGAATGGAGAAACAAATTCAAGCCTCAAGTTGTAATACTGAGAGATGCTATGGGCAAAATATTGAATGATCCAGGAATCATCAAAATAAGGTGAAAGGAATATGTAGACTCGCATTAGGAACTGATTGATAATGAAAAATTTCAGGAAGTACCATATGAACAACATCCAATGGTAACAAAAGGAAGATTCAAGGTGCACTGAGGCCATTGACAAAAATATAAGGCCCAGATGGGATACAAACTAACATATTTCAACAATTGCTTCCCTGGATATGCTGAGAAGTCCTTGCTAGAAACTTTGGAGGACAACCTGCTGGCCAACTGATTGGAAGAGATCCATTTTTGTTCCCAATCCTAAAAACAGATCATCTACCAGAAAGCAAAAATTATCGCAATGTCATTGTTATCACATGCAGGAAAAGTATTGCTAAAGATTATCCAAAAATGCCTGAAACAACACGTTTATAGGGAATTATCAGACATTCAGGCTGGGTTGAGAAAAGGCCGTGGCACTAGGACTTTCATTACTAACATCAGATCGATCCTGGCTAAAAGCAGAGAAATACTAGAAGAATGTCTATCAGTGCTTTGTTGACTATGCAAAAGTATTTGACTGTACCTATTACAACAAACTGTGGCTAGCATTAAAATGAATGGGAATCCCAGGACATTTAACTGTGCTAATAAAAATACCTAGACCAAAGAGGCTTTGGTCCTAATGGACCAAACTGCATGGATTAAAACCAAAAAGGGTATGCATCAGGGCTGCACCCTTTGTCCATACCTATTCAATCTGTATGCTAAGCAAATAATCTGTGAAGCCAGGACTCTATGAAGAGGAATGTGGCATTAGGTTTGGAGAAAGGCTAATTACAGCAGCCTGTGTTATGCAAATGACACAATTTCTTTTGTTGTAAGTGAAGGGACCTGAAATGCTTGTTGCAGAAGATCAAGGACTACAGCCTTCATTAGGAGTTACATTTTAGCATCAAGAAAACAAAGATCCTTATGCCTGGACCAAAAAAGCAGCATCATGACTTGGATCCACAATCAATACCCTTGGTCCCAGGAGTCAGGAGATACACTACGTTGTGGAAGTCTACTATCAAAGACCTCTCTAAAATATTAAGAGGAATGATAACATTTTGAAGATTAAGATGTATTTTATTTGTACCACTGTCTTTTCTATCACTTGTGATGTATCGCTAGACAATGAATAAGGATAACAGAAAAATTATTGATGTTTTTGGATTATGATGTTGGGAAAGATTATTGAATATCCTATGGACTGAAGAAAAAAAAAGAGCAAATATGTCCTGGAAAAGATGCAGCCAGAATACTCATTGGCTGTGAGGATGGCAAACTTTCATCTCACAAACTTTGGACATGTTAATAGGAGAAGCTATTCTTCAGAAAAGGATACCATGCTTGGAAAGATAGAGGGTCAGTAAAAAAGGTAACACTCTTTAAGGAGCTGGATTGACATAGTGATTACAGCAATAGGCTCAAGTGTATCAGAGATAATGAGTTTGGCAGAGGATAGGACAGGACTGAGGGCTATTGTTCATAGAATCTCTATGTAGTTTACTGACTTGATAATACCTAACATAAAGAAATATTTTTGCAAGTGATAGTGCATTCTAGAAATATTTTTTTGTTACTGTTTTTCAAAACTATTTCCTCACAGATGGTTATAAATGCTGTTTTGCATTTGTGCTAACTTACATTTTTCTTCTCTCATTGTTACATAAATGTTTACAAGTAACTCTAGCCAAGACTAATTTCTGTAGTAACTTAATGGTTTTCCGTCTTCATCAGCTATTTTTTAACTGGATTTCTTAGGGTTATAATTTTTTGTTTTCTCTTGTAGCTTCTAAACCTGTCTTTTAAAACTTTTGCTTTTTACATTTATCTCCTCTTCCTTCTTTCCAAACATTTTGTTATGACTTGGGTGAATGTTCACAGAGAAAATGGTTTTCTAGTCAATAGGCTATGGTCTTCACAGTCACTTGTTATGCTTCAGAGATCTGGACAATGACTAAGGATGACAGAAGAAGAATCAATGCCTTCGAGTTGTGGTGCTAAAGAAGACTATTGAATATACCATGGACTGCCAAGAATTCAAATAGGTCTGTCTTGGAGAGGGTGAAACCGTGTCTCTCCTTGGAAGCTAGCATTTTGAAGCTCCATTTTGCATATGGTGGGCACATGGCCAGGAGAGACAAGTCCTTGGAGAAGGACATAATGCTTGGAAGGGTGGAGGGACAGCGCAGGAGAGGAAGACCCCAGATAAGATGGATTGATACAGTAACTGGGGCAATGAGGATTGGTGTGTCAGAATAAGTGAGACTGGCTCAGGACAGGGAAGGGTTCAGAGCATCTGTACATAGGATCACTATGGGTCTCAGGCAACTTGACACATAACAACAGCAACAACAATATAATATTGGAGGTTTTTTGTTTGTTTG
>NW_006399851.1:6644446-6646029 GCF_000299155.1 Elephantulus edwardii | reverse complement strand
CATGTTGTAAGGAGAGACAGATCCTTGAAGAGGGACATCATGCTTGGCAGGGTAGAGGGACAGCAAAGGAGGGGAAGACCCTTTATGAGGTGGATTGATTCAGTGACTAGGGTAATCGGGATGGGTGTGTCAGAGACAGTGCGATTGGCACAGGATAGAGCATGGTTTAGGGCTGTTGTACCTAGGGTCGCTATGAGTCACAAACGACTCAACGGCACATAACAACAACAACATTATCTTTTACCCCCTTTAGTCTTTTGAATTGTATCTCTGAATAAGTACTATCCTTTTGTTTTTCTTGGATTGGTTGTTCTGGGGAGTATATACTTCCCTCATGTTATTGCTCACCTCACAGACCTCTCTACATAGTCCATAATGCATCAAAAGATTGGTGGTTTAAATCCACCAGTTGCTCTAAGGCAGAAGGATGGACCATCTCCACCTATAAATATTTATAGCATCAGAAACATGATAAAGTGTCATTGTGAGCCATCAGTCCCATGCCAGTAGGTTGGATTTGGATCTTATTATTTGGCTGAAAGTTGAGTCATGAGGTGATTTCAATTCTAAGCTTAAAAAGTGACTAAGTGCCATAGTGTTGGGAGGTTCCACCAGTCTCTGCCACAACAGCGAGCCTGCTTTTGTTTTGCTTATGATTTTTTACCTAGGTTCCACATTTTCCTCCTACTTTACACAGGGCTTCTTGTGACCCCTTTTAGAGCAGTTGGCAACAATAGCCAAGCACCATCCAGTTCTGGTCTCAGAGTGGAGAGGGCTGGGATTCGCATTCACCACTAGTCCTTTGAGCAGATCTTTTCTTTGATATCTTTGCTCTTTTTCAACACAGACTGAGAGAGACCAGAAGTTGCACTGTGGATGGCTTCCAAAAAAGACTTCCAGGCTTTTAATTCTGCAGTTACCACTAATGAAACTTTGAATTTTTCTTAACTGACCACCAATTTTTAGAGTCTGGGGTTTTGTTGTTATTTTAGCTTATTTTCGCTAATATTCTGGTGGTGTAGCCCATCACGAGTTGTGCTGCCAACTCAAAAGCTGTACAAGGTCAGTAGTTAGAATGTACCTGTGACTCAAAGAAAGAAAGATGCTCAGTCTCCTCCCGATATAATTGACAGCCTCAGACACCCTGTGGAGGGTCTTTGTGAATCAGAACCAAGGGCAGTGAGGTTTTGAATTTTTATTTTTACTCTAGTGATCCTTGAATGTACACTTGGGTTCCTTGAGTTCATTCAGGTTTCGGCCTTAAAACTCCTTCATGTACTTAAGCAGGTTCCTACTCTGCTGGATTCTATAGTTATCAATCTGCCTTCATTCAAGGTTGGTTTGTTGTTATTTTGCTTCCTTTGAGTGTTAGCCTGTGTGGCCTAGTAGGTTAAGTGGTGGGCTGCCAACTTAGTGATCAACAGTTCAAGCCCATTTGCCACTCCATCGAAGAAAGATCAACAGTCTCTTTTCATTAAGATTTACAGCCTTGGAAGCCAAATAGAGGGTAACTGAGTCAGGATTGTGGTTTGTGTTATTGTTTTGAAAAGGATGAACAATTCACAGGGTTTTGGTTTTTTGTG
>NW_006399851.1:6627507-6644196 GCF_000299155.1 Elephantulus edwardii | reverse complement strand
TCTAAATATTTACAGAAGAAGACCATTTCATCTTTGTCCCTTAAAGCAGCTAGTGAGTTATAACTGCCAACATTTGGTTGGGGGTCTGTATGGTCCATGTGTTCTTTGGTGAGACTCTGCCATTTTAATCCTTCCCAAAACAGCAAGGATATGCCAAATATTGGATCAAAAGAAATGTCTATCATCTCTCTCTGATCTCTAACTTTTCCTTTAATCTTAGCTATAGTTTGTATTTAAGTTTATTCAAACAAACCAAAACCACTATTGCTGTCAAGTTGATGCAACTCAGGCTGGCCCTCCATAGGGTTTCCAAGATTGTAATAATTTCTAAGAAAAGACTACCCTCAAAAGCAGCTGTTGCATTTGAATTACCAACCTTTTAGCTAGTAATTCAACATAAAACAGTATGGTGCTATAGTTCCTTTTATTCCTATCACTTCACCTTCTAGATCCCTATTATACCCCCCTCTTCAACCTACCTTCAACCTACAAACTAGCTCCGTAGAATCATACTTTTCTGGCTAGCTTCAGGACTGGTGAAACCATATGACCTTCCCATCTCTTTTCTTCAGTCAATATTTTTAAGACCTATGTTCCTTCTCTGTTTCTAATGCCAATTAGTTGTAATAAAGAGCACTGAATTTGACAGCATGGGCTGAAACCTCATTCTGTCATTTATTAGCTATAAAACCAGAATAAGCCAGAACTTCTTTAATTCTTAGTTTCCCAATCTGTGAAATGACTACCACCTCTAGCTAACAATTAGAATTATGTGGGTAATTGAAATGATTTATGTAAAAATGAAGACTATTAACTAAAACCACTACGTTTGAGTTGTTTCCAACTCATAGGATACTCCCCCCAATTTGATTTCCAAGGCTGTAAATCTTTATGGGAAGAGACTATCCACTTATCTCCCAAGGACAGTTGGTAGATTTAAACTGCTAACCTTTTTGTTAGCAGCCAGGTATGTTATTCACTGTGCTTGCAGGGTTCCTCTAAAGCACTCTGGAAATTAAAGGTGTATAAAGGTGGAGAGTGAAAGAACATGTAAGGGTAAAAATGCTAACAGACTACCAAGAGAGAATAGATCTTCTTAGAGTGAACCAGAGGGATGGGTAGAGGCAAAGCTACACATAAATCTGGAACATGAATGAACTCAGTGAGCCCAAGTATACGTGCAAGGGCCACTTAGAGGGCATTGCTGTAGTTAAAAAGGGAATCTCTTTTAAAAAGTAGAAGAAGAAACCTTAGGAAATGAATTCCAAAATGTTTGAGGCTTGATTGGATATGTGAGGGGGAGCCAGTGACACAAGTATCAACTTTGGCTCCAGGAATCCTTGGTTCTGCTTGTCAGTTTGTCATACTGTGGTAGTTTGTGTCGTTGTAATGCTGGAAACTATGCTACTGGTATTTCAAAGACCAGCCAGGTCACTGATGGTGGACAGATTTTAGTAAACCTCCTAGATTAAGGCAGACTGGAAAAGTCTAGTGACCAACTTTCAAGAATTGCATTGTTGTTATTAGGTGCCATTGAGTCAACTATGATTCATAACAACCTTATGATCAGAAGATCTGAACCTTGCCCTATCATGCACTCTTCTCCCTATCTCCACCATATTTGAGTCCATTGTTACAGTCACTGAATCGGTCCATCTCCTTAAAGGTCTTCCTTTCTTTTCCTCTTTTATTATTATTATTATTAAATTTTATTAGTTTCCATGAACATTCACAGGGATTCTGGGCTTTCACTCCTTTATTGCCGCACCATTCTCTCCACCCTCCTCCCCAGTTTGTTCTTCTTCCCAGCCATCCGAATGTCTGTTTTAATTGTCCAATTGCCACAGTGCTTGTCAAAGTCAGTTCTGATTAATCTCCTTTGTCGGTGTGTCCTTTGCCATTCCCTATCACTCCTCTCTGAGCGAGACTTCACCCTGATTCATAAGGAAAAGGGGATGGCGTATTCTCTTAGCTACTTCCTGCTGAAAAGGGACGCTGTGGGTTTCAGGGTGAAGATCTTCTCTCACTACCCTAAAGGGCCCCTTTGGCAGTAGGAAACACATAGACTATTATGGAGATTGATTTTGGAATTTAGATGCACTCTTATTGATTGTGCTTGGCCGTACATGTTCATATCCTTGAAGATGTATCATGGGGGTGTTGCAACCTAGAAGACACAAATTTGACTAACAAGTTATAAGTACATGAGTCAAAAATTATGGAAAAGTAAAAGAAAAGATTCTTTCATTGTTTTACAAACCCTCCCCCAGGTCCCCTCCACCATGTAGCCCTCGCTCTAGACTCCTGTGATGACAGAAATACCTAGTTATATATCTCTTTTAAACAGTTTTTTCCTTCCTCTGTTTCAGTGCAGTATACATTATTGAACCCATCTTACTCAGTCTCTCCCCAACCCCAAGGACAGTCCCATTCTACAACAGTGGCATCATGTAATATTTGTCCTTTTGTGACTGGGATATTTTCTTTTCTAAGAAAGTTCTATTTCTCCAAGGACTGGTCTCTCCTGAAAACATGCCCAAAGCATGTGAAATAAAGTTTCAACATCCTTGCCTCTAAGGACACCCTGGTTGTATTTCCTCCTAGATGAACTTGCTTGGGGTTTTGTTGCTTTGTTTTGGTTTGGTTTTTTGCTATATATAGGATATGCAATACTGTCTGGGAGCTTTGGTGGTCTAGTGGCAAGAAACTGTACTACAGTCCCAAAGGCGAGCAGTTTGAGACCACCAGCTGCTCCACAGGAAAAGGATGGGCATCTCCCTCCATGTGATTTACTGTCTCTGAAAATCCACCAGAGGGTCAGCTATGGATTGGCTCTAACTCTATGGTACACAACAACAACAATACCATAATTCAAAAGCATTGCTTCTTCTTTGGTAATCTTTATTTATTTTCAAATTTTCAGATTCATAGGAAATAATTTACAAGTCCATGCCTTGGATTGGGAACATCTTAGTCTTTACAATGACATCCTTGCTCTTTAGTTTTTGGAAAAGTTCATGACAACAGATTTTTCCAATAAAACGTGTTTTTTATTTCTTGGCTGCTACTAAATGTGTGTTAGTTATGGATCCTAGTAAAATTAAATAGTTGACAACTTCAGTATTTTTATCATGTGTTATTTTGTGGCCTATTGGTGCAGAGGTAAAGATTTTTGTTTTCTTTTTTAAACATAAAATTTTTTATTTTAATTGTGATTTTAACAAAAGTTTACAGGAAAGTTAGATTTTTCATTTATTCATTGTTTCACATTTTATGCCTTCCCTGCCCTCCACCTCCCCAAGTTGACTTTATTTTTTATATACTAGTTTATTTACAAAATTTGAATGCATTGTTTTTGAGAACAGATTCTTCAAATTTCCCTCACCCCATCCATCAAATTATGCTACTCCATGATTAATTGCTCCTTTCCCTGCTCATCCTCATCCCTCTGCTTCCACCCTCCCCACTCCCCTTGGATCCTCAGACTCATTCTACAATAATGGTTTTATACAATATTTGTCCTTGTGGGTCTGAGTTAGTTCACTCAGCATAATGCTCTCCAGACCCTCCTAAGTTAGGTAATAGTTTACAAAATCATTGCTCTTGCATGCTGCGTAGAATTCCACTGTATGAATGTACCATAATTTCTCAATCCATTCATTTGTATTTGGACATTTGGGCTATTTCCATGTTCTAGGGATGGTGAATAATGCTGTTATGAACATTGGTGTACAAATCTCCATTTGTGCCTCAGTTCTTATTTTCTCAGAGTATATTCCAAGTAGTGGAATAGCTGGGTCATGTTTTCTTAATGTTGAGATGTAGTCCATAATAAAGGCTGTAGTCTGATCTTCTTCAGTAAGTACTTCAAGTCTTCTTTACTTTTTCTATGCAAGTGTGTGTCATTTGCATAATGCAAGTTGTTAATGAGTCTTCCTCCAATCCTGATGCCTTATTCTTCTTCATAGAACCCAACTTCTTGATGATTTGCTCAGCTAATAGATTACTAAGTACACACTTGTAAGGGTATAACCCTGAAGCACACCTCCCTTGATTTTAAACCATTGTTCTGTTCGAACAACTGATTGTTGGGCTATTATTGGTTTCAGATGAGCACAACTAAGTGTCCTTGGATTCCCACTCTTCTCAATGTCTTCCATAATTTGTTGGAATCAACTTTCATATATTAACCATTGAAAAATCTATGGATCACAACTAAAGATAGTCCACTGTAGTGCAGGAAGATGAACTCCTAGTTGAAAATCACTCAAAATACACAGTGACTGCAACACATTCGAGCATACAGTGATGGTGGGAATGGCATAGGACCTGGCATAGTTGTACTCTGTTGAATGTGGAATCAACATGAGCTGGCATTATCTTACAATTGGAGACAATGTACAGCAACAATAAAGGTAGAGTGAGCAAATAAGAAAATGACTGTCTTTAACTTCCCCAAGAAATTTCATTCGGGAACTAGAAACTCACTTCTTTCTAAAAACAATCCAGGTGGAGAAAGTGAGACCACAAATCTGAAAGAAAACACATGGACTGTTTATAAGTGTCTCTCTCCCATCATTGGCTAGTGATGAGAAATCCTCAGTCAGCTAATTTCAAGATAAAATATCAGGTAACTGCTTCTCAAAAATGTTTGAATATTAACACCAGCTAAAAAAGCAATACCTCTTTTTGTTAATTTTTCAGCTTAGTGGAACAGGTCATTTAGGATCTAAGGATATATGTTGTCATTGTTAGCTGCTGTTGAACCAGCCCATAACTCATGTACAAGGACAAGAAATGCTTCTTGATCCTTAACTAGCCCTGATCCCCACAATCCCCACTGATGATCCATTTCATCACCTTCAAGTTGAAACCAGTGTAGGACTAAACCCTCCAGTGGGTTTTCAGAGGCAGTAAATTGCAATGGGATAGATTGTCCATCTTTCTCCCATAGGGCAGCTGGTGGATTCAAACTGCTTTCCTTTGGATTGGTGGTACAAATCCCTATTCACTAGGCTGCCAGAGCTTCCTCTTGTGATCCATGAGGGTTTAATTTTCATTAGCTCATTTTGGAGAGTAGATTGCCAGACCTTTGTTCTGCTGAAACCTATTCAACATCAAAACAACAAGTAAGGCCCCCATGACAGATATTTAGTGCCTGCACGTGACGTGTATTGGCCAGACATTGAACCCAGTCTCCAACATGGAAGATAAGAACTTTACCGGTAGAATGCCAACTCTGGTGAATAGTCTGTGGAAAGTTATGCAGCTAATTCAAAGATGGCGCCTTTCTGATGGTTTGAATTCATCAATGGCTCAAGAGAAAAAGATATGCAATCTCCTCTCTTGCAATTACAGTCTACTGAAAGCCTACTGGAGGATCAGCTATGAGTTGATTTCTTAGTTGACTCTCCAATGGGTTTTCAGAGATAGTAAATTACGTGGAAAGAGATTATCCATATTTTTCCTATGGAGCAACTGGTGGATTCTTATCACAATCCTGCAGGATTGTAGCACAGATTCTTACCATGAATCCTCTAGAGCTTGTAATTTACAACCGCTGAAAACCCACTGGCAACTCATCTCTGGGTTGGTTCCAACTCTAAGTCAGTTCCCAACCCGATGGTATGTAACAACAGCATAACCACTGCAAAATTGCTGCTGTGAGTTGATTCCAATTCAGATGACCTTAAAGATAGAGAACAGATTAGAACTATCCTACAAAGTAGAACTGACCCAGAAGATTTCCAATGTTGTAATATTTATGGAAGATGACTACCACATATTGTTCCTTTGGAACCACTCATGGGTTCGGACCACCAAATCTTTTGTTGGCATTCAAATGCTGAATCATTGTTCCACCAGTGCTCCTCATAATAGCATATAATACATAAATATCAATCCCCAAAATGTCTTGGTATTCAATATACCTTTTAAAATTTGAGGGGGGAAAAATCCTACTTAGGGAGGCCCTTCACCACATTTCTAAGAATATAAATCATAATGAAGAGGCCAGTCCTTGGAGAAGGACATCATCCTTCGAAAGGTAGAGGGTAAAACAAGAATACTTTCAATGAGATGGATTGAGTCTGTGTCTGTAACAGTGGGTACATGTGTGCTGAATTACTCAAGTGTGTTGAAGCTGGTGAAGACATGACCGAATAGGGCAAGGTTCAGAACCATTATTCAGAGTCACTCGGAGTCAAAATTGACTTGATGGCACATAACAGAAGTAAATCTGAATGGGGGCACACTCCTTCATCTTTCTACATAGTTTTTACTGTTGTTAGTGCCAGCAAGTCTGGTAGGAACTCATAACAACCTTATGAACAACAGATCTAAATTCTGCCCTATCCTGTGCCATCCTCACCATCTCTGACACACTTGATCCTGTTGCTGCAATCACAGTGCTAATCTATCTTCTTGAGGTCTTGTTTCTTTTACTGACCTTCCATTTTTCCAAGAATGATACCATTTTCCAAGGAATAGCTTCTCCTAGTAACGTGCCCAAAGTCCCAGATATGAAGCTTCATCATCTTTACCTCCAAGGAGCACTCTGGCTTCACTTTTTCCAAGGCATATCCGTTTGTTCTTTTGTCAATCCATTGAATATTCGGTAGTACTCTTCTCCAAAACTAGAGCTCAATGGCATAAATTCTTTTTTCCTGTCATCCTTACTCATTGTCCAACTCTCAGATGCAACGCTAGTAACTGAAAGACCATGGCCTGAATCAGGAGCAACTTACTCTTTAAATTGACATCATTGCTCTGTAGTATTTTTAAGTCCCTAACAGCAGACTGTGCAGAAGTAACTCATGATTGCTGTGATGTTAAACACTGTGACACTGATGTGTCAAATGCGATAATGTTTACCCAGGGTGGACAGTGTTTTGTGGAGCTCCCCAATTAGAACAACCTTGCAAGCAGGAGTGGCATCCACTTCCAAAATAGCTTGCCTCTGGAAACTATATGAACTTGAGAAATGATAAAATTTACACAAGTGTTCAACTTTTCATTCATAGGGTCGCTATGAGTCGTCTCCAACTCAATGGCACTTAACAACAGAAACAGCAGACTTGCCCAGTTGATTATGTTTCCTTATCTCCTAACTGCTGGTACTGATGTTGTTTATAATTGATGGAGGAAAGATGAAGTCATTGACAATTTCAGTCCTTTCTCCATTTATCTTAACATTGGGCCCTTGGTGAAGATCTTTGTTTTCTTGATGTTGAGATGTAATCCATACCAAAGGTTGTAGTCCTGATCTTCTGCAGCTAGTGTTTCAAGTCCTCCTCAAGGTTGTATCATCTGCATAACACAGATTAAATCCGAACCACTACCCTTTCAGTTAGCAGCCACCAGGGCTTTCCACTTCCTTTGGCAAAAATAAAAGAAAAAGTTGTCCATAATCATTTAAGTGAAGTCATTAAGAGAAAACTGTCACTAAGCTAGGAAGGCCATCTAATGAGCATGTGAACTGCCTTTCCAACTCTTTTATGAAACCCTGAATGATGGGGACATGGTAGACAGTGAAATTCACCCAGGTATGGTATGGCAGTGAGGGTAGGGAGGGTGCACATGGTGGGCATAGTATCTTAGGATATTAAGAGAGAAATCAAGCCTTTTTCTTAAGTCTATGGTCAATTGTGTCAGGCCTCTATGTTAGGAGCTGGCATTTTAATAGTGAATTGAAAACGCACAGTGCCTAGTTTCTTAATGGGAAAGACAACCAAACAAGTCAACAGACATACATAAAATGGACAAGTTGTGCTAAGGGCTATATAAGCAGGCACCAAGAAGATTGATTTTATTACTGCTGAATTGGGATTTAACTGTAAGCACTTCAGGGGTAAAATATTTAAAAACATAAAAATTCAAGAAGAAAGATAATAGTATTCTTTTTAAAAATGAGCCAAATGCTGAACTTTCCAAAAGACTCCAGCTCACTTTTGAAAGAGATTTTTCCATGTAGAATTTGAAGAAAAGTAAATAGGCTCTGAAAGGGATGTAATGTGGGAGAAGTGCCAGTCATTGGAGAACAAAGAGTGTCCAGGCCTTCAGGATTGAAGACTTCCAGCAAAGTTGCCGTGAGGGCAAATGCTACACAGACTGAGAGAAGCAGAGAGCCCCAAGAACTGACGTTGTTTGTGGAAGCTTAGTCTGGAGAAAATAATCACCTTAGCAATTAATGTAAAAAATAATAGATGAAAAAGTTTGCATTTAAATCAATACATTTTCTAACTTATTAGATGTTTCAGAGGCAGATTTAATGAAAAGGAAATTAAACTAGGAACTAGCTCTGCAAGAAGGAGACAACTTGAGTTTTAATTTATAACAAAACCTCACTTCTCATTTCCCATCATTTCAGATAAGCAAGTCTAAAAGAACCATATGCCTTATCCCAGGATAATACCTTAGTTATGTGAAGTGATGGGAAAACTATGACATCTAAGGTTATTATGGATCCAAACTGTTTCATTCCCAACTATCCATTTCCTTATGTAGAAAAGGCAGGTGGCAATTCCAGCCTAGAGGCCCTTGGCATCCATCACACCATTGTCTTCTGAGGTCACCTCTCAGACCCCTTTTCATAGGTATCCCTTCCTCTGCCAACTCCTGAAATAATAGAATTTCCCGAGATGCTTCCTCTCCCCACCCAACAATTACCTCCTGGGTGATCCTGTCCATTTTAGTGTCTCTAGGGAGTCCTATGAAATAATGTCTCAAAATATTCTTAACAATCATACAACTTCAGGCAATTCATCCTTCCTCACCTATAAAATGGTGAACACAGTAGCACTTAAAATATTGTGTTCTGATTATGAAAGGAGTTGATGCATGTTAGCCACTAGAGCAGTACCTGGCACACATTACTCAGTGAATGCTAACTTTTATCACCATCCACCGTGTGGTTCAAGCCAGAAATCTACATGTCTCCCCTGGCACCTGCATTTTCTCCATCTCTTCATCCCAATTTTATCAAGTTTATCTGCTACTCCTACTGCCCAGTCAAATTAATTTTTATCTCCACCTCTTGAATTAGTCAGCATGACCGCCCTGTATCTTCTAATCTCACTTTCTTCATCCTTGTTCACCATGTTGTCCTTGGCTGCCCAAACTAATGCTGATACCATGCACAGCAGAACAAATCCTGCACCATCACCACAGGAACATGTGGATCAAGCTGTTGTCTTTCATCAGGTTTTTTTACTGAATCATTTTTAGATGTAGATTACCAGGCCTTTCTCTCTAGGCTTAGTCTGGAAACTCTGCTTAAACTGAGCAACTGAGCAACATGCAAGCCCCCATTGGCAGACAGGAGGTGGTCATGTGAGAGATGCATTGTTCAATAATTGACTTGTACCTGAGCCTCTTTCTTAGAAGATGTGAATTCTACTTCTGAAACACCAATTACTCACTCACCACAAGAGAATTAAATGAGTTCATTTCATAACTTACTTTAAACTCAGCTCATTGTAGTGAGTTGGAACAGACTCACAGCTGATCCTCCACTGGATTTCTGAGGCTGGAAATCACGTTGGAGGAGATTGCCTGGATTTGTCCCAAGGAGCCCGCTTATGGGTTTGAACTACTAGAGAGGCATGGCCTTTGACTGAGCACTGCAGATTCCTATGGACTGCGCAACAGAGACCTCCCCCCACTTGTAACTTAATGTCCTATAGAAGAACTTAAGAATTTTAAGTCATAGCAAAATCTCTAGCCCTTTTTCCTTATGATTCCTGATGATCAACCATCCAAAAATCAAACAAAAAGTGCTTTTCTTCAAAGTACTTAGATTTTTTTATTTCTATAAATCATTGCTCTTTGTAATTCTCACATTTTAACCCTTTAATAGTCATTGGGCGCATATAGTTCAAATACCCAAGTGGCTGCTAACTGAAATGCCTAAGGTTTGAGTCCCTCCACAGGTACACCAGAAGAAAAGCCTGAAAAAAAATCCCTTGGGAACTATACGGAGCCCAGTTCTCCTGTGCCACACAGGGTTTCACCGAGCCTGATTCAACTCTTATCCCATGTTACTTGGTTTTCAACTCCCCCACTGGTTTTCTTGCAATCAACAACAGGAATCTAAACTCTTTAGGCTTACATCTCATCCACACAATTCACAGTGTCCTTGAACTTGTTAAGCTTTCTTCTGCCTCCAGGAACTTCCCCGTCTGCCTGCAGTGAAATGTCTGTCTTGATGGTATAGGACTCAATGTGCTATCTACCTGCTCAGAGAAGATTTTTCCCCCCAAGCTCTCTACATAAAGGTTTGCCATGCCTCGGCTGGCTACCTGTGTGATTACTTGTCAACCTTTAGCTAAAATGAAGTTTAAGTGCACCTCCTAAGTGTTCCTGTGTAATAACTCTGTACAGAATTCTTGTGTAACTCTTATTACAGCCGATTATAACCACCTGCTGTTTGTCTGCCTCACCTTCTAGACTGTAAATTCCTTGGTGGAAAGGAATGCACTTTATTCATTTGTGTTTTCCCAGCTTTTGCCACAGTAGCTTACTTTTAGAAGGTCTCAGTAAAACAGATTTTGATATACAAATTAAGTTAATGATGTCCGTCTCTTAGTACTATGTTTGCACCAACAATCAAAGCACACACAGAACACACATAAGCAAAGCCTTCATTTTTCTTCCTTGATTTATGTTGTTGTTGACTACCATTGAATTAGAACCAATCCATAGCAGGGGATTTTCAGAGGTAGTAAATCACACAGGAGGAGATTAGCCGTATGTCTCCCACAGAGCAGCCGGGAGATTCTAACCATGTACTTTTTCTTTGGCAGCACAATTTCTTACCAATAAGCCACCAGAGCTCCCTTTGATTTATGTAAAACTCCATAAAGCCATTTTATTTTTTTTTAACACCTAAACCTGAAAATGAAGAGGTGAGACCTCTCTCTTTATGCTTCTTCTATGTTATTGTTATTGTTGTTAAGTGCTATCATATCATAACTGACTCATGGCTGATTCTTCAGAGGATTTTCAGAGGCTGTCATTCACTTAGGAGACTTCCCACCTTTCTCCTGAGGAGCAGCTGGTGGTTTCAAACTGCCTGTTTTGGGGGTTAGCAGCCAAACTCCTTACCCACTAGATAGATGTCTTACAAGTTTTCAAAAAATGACATTTGTTCAGCTTACCTGAACACATTTTCCCTGGATCCTGTGATGAAGACAGTGAGAAAGATTATACTCATATGATGGATGCTCCTTTTCACATTCAAAGGCTGAAAGAAAAGATGTGGCTTTTGATTTATAGTAGAGAGAGAGAAGGGAGAAAAATTAGCTGTAAATCTACTCTGTCAAGTGAAAGATGTCTATTTTAATCAGGCTTTTGTAACAAAAGAAATATGTGTAACTCAGCCAAATCTCTCCCTTCAAGAATTTGTGCCAAGACTCCTTCCCAGCCCTGTCCTGCCTCCTTGGTGAGCAGTAGCTTTGGAGCCAAAAATGACTCATCAGGACAGTACTTTCCATGTGTCCCTGTGACACCTTAGGAAGGGTGTACAAGAGAACTCATGGTTTTGCTAGCAGCCAACAGCCAGGTGAGAGGTCCTGGGGACTAAAGGCTGATATATGCACACGCCTTTGTGTGTCCTTTGGGATCCACTTATGGTGCTTTTAGACAGATATTTTTAGAGAGTGCATGGTGTCCTAGCATATCAATAAAAGTTAAGAAATGGGGAGAAATAAATATGTCACTTACCTAGTTTACAGCATGAGTTTTGGGAACAGATATGTCTTAGTAGAGGAATCTGGGTGGTGCAAGAAGTTAGATTTCTAGACTAAAGGTTGGTGGTTCAAGCCCTTCCCATGAAGAAAGAAGAAAGTCTTTGGTGAATTGCTCTCTTAATATTACAGCTAAGAAAATCCCATAGAATACAGTTCTACTCTGCAATGCATGGGCCAATGTGACAGCAGTCAACAGAAAGAAAAGACCCAAACAATCAGCTAGCAGATGAGACATAGTAGGAGTACAAAAGAATGATCCTCCAAATTCAAAGCAGACAGAAATGTAATTGAATGCAACCTTAGGAAGCCTGGAACAACCTCGAGCTGATCCTTAGCAGCTATGTGTCTTTAACTAGGTCGCCTCCTGAGTCCTCATGGGTCAGCAAGTGTGACCAAAATCTAACGAGACACAGTTTGGTAGTGTTGGGTTGGTTTGGGGTTTGTGGTGTTTTTTGTTTTGTTTTGTTTTTTTAAAGGATTTAAAATTCTTTTAATTGTGATTTTAACAGCTTACAGCAAAGTTGGATTTGCATTCATTCATTGCACATTTTTCCCTCCCCCAAAGTTTACTTTCCTTTTTTATTAATTAAAATTCACTTATTGTTGTACAACTTCTTCCCTTCTCTGCCTCCTCCCAACGCCTAGCACTTTGCAATGCACCTCTTATTCTGGACAGTTGTCATACATATATTGCCTAATCATATGTCCCTTTTATTTTATTCCTTGTTTTATTGTTTCCTTTTTTATTGCAATTTTAACCAAAGTTTGCAGAAAAGTTGGATTTTCATTCATTCATTTTTGCATTTTCCTCCCTACCCCCTCAGTTCACTTTAAAAAAAAATTCATTCATTGTTGTGTGCATATCTTTTAAGCAGTTCTTTCCTTCATCTGTTTCAATACAGTGTTCATTATCTATACCCTCTTTCCCTAGTTTCCTCCCAACCCCCAATGTGAGTCCTGTTTTGTAACAGTGGTGTAATGCAGTATTTATCATTTTGTGACTAAGATATTTCACTCAGCATAATATCCTCCAAGGCGGTACATATTGTGTAATGTTTTATGAGTTCCTTGTATTTAACTGCTTCATCGTATTCCATTGTGTAAATATAACATAGTTTTTCCTATCCATTCATTAATTGGTGGCCATTCAGATTGTTTCTATCTCTTTGCTATTGTGAATAATGCAGCAATAAACATGCATATGCATACATCTGTTTGGGTAGTAGCTCTGGTTTCTTTAGAGCATGTTTCCAGTAGTGAAACTGCTGGATCATATGGTATTTCTATTTCCAACTTTTTAGAAAGCACCAGACTGCCTTCCATAGTGGTTGCAACATTTTACACTCCCATTAACAAACAATAAATAAGGGCTCCAATATCTCCACAACTTCACCACCATGTTTGCTTCCCATTGAACTTTGCTTTGTTGTTGGTGTGAAATGGTATTTAATAGATGTTTTTATTTGCATCTCTCTGATAGCTAGGGATTTTGAACATTTCTTCATGTGTTTATTTACTATCTGAATGTCCTCTTTGGTGAAATGGCTATTTATATCCTGTGACCATTTTGCGATTGGGTTTTTCTTGTTGAGGTGCTGGTGTAGTCTACAGATATGAGTCCCTTATCAGATATGTTATTGCCAAAGTTTTTTCCAAGTCTGTAGGTTTCCTTTTTACCCTGTTGAGAAGTTTTTTGATGTGTATAGGGATTTGATTCTTAGAAGGTCTCTTTCATCTATTTTACTCTATCCTGGCTGTAGATTTTTCATGAGGTAAGAAAGACTGTTCATACTGTGGAATAGGGCTTTTAGAGTTCTTCCAAGCTTTTCTCTGGCGAAGTTTATAGTAGTTTGTTTTATTCCTATGTCCTTCATCCACCTTGAGTTGTTTTTTGTATATAATGTGAGGTGTGGGTCTTATTTGAGTTTTCTGCAGATGGTTTTCCAATTTTGCCAATACCATTTGTTTAAAAGGCTATCATTTCCCCACTTAACTGATTTAATCTCCTTGTCAAAAATCAGTTAACTATAGGTAGATGAGCTGATTTCTGGGTTCTCAATTCTATTCCTTTGATCTATGTGTCTGTCACTATACAAGTAACATGTTGTCTTGACCACCACATTGTGTAGTAGGATTTTAGATCAGGAAGTGAGATTCCTCTTATCTTGTTTCTCTTTTACAGGAGTGCTTTATGTATGCAAGGTCTCTTTCCATTCCAGATAAAATTAGAAATTGCCTTTTCCATCTTGTTGAAGAATTCCATCTTGTTGAATTGGTACTAGGATTGCGTTGAACTTGTAGATTGTCTTTGGTAGAATTGTCATTTTCATGATATTGAGTCTTCCTATATGTCTTGGAGAGGGTGCAGCCAGAGTGGTATTTTGGATATGATGCTAGCAGGGCCTATTCCTTTGAGATGGACATGATGCTGGGAACAGTGAAGTGTCAGTGAAGGAGAGGAAGACCGTCAACCAGGTGGAATGACATGGTGACTGCTGCAATGGACTCTTGTGTGTTAGGAAGTGTGAGGAGGGCAGAGGGTAGAATAGGGTATAGATCTTTTGTTCATAGGGTCACTATGAGTCAGACTTGACTCAATGTTACCTAATAATAACAGCAACAACAATCCATGACCATAATATGTTCTTCCACTTCTCCAGGCCTATTTTTGTTTCTTGTAGTAGTAATGCTTTGCAATTTTCTTTGTATAGGTCTTTGGTGTATCTAGTTATATTTACTACCTAATATTTAATATTGTGATTAATGATTTTGATGGATATTGTTTTTCTTAGCTCCATTTCTGTATTCTCTTTATCACTGTAGAGAAATAAAACTGATTTTTGTATGTGTATCCTGTATCCTGCTACTTTGCTGCATTGTTAATCTATATTCAGTAGTTTTCTCGGTGAGTCTTTAGGGTTTTCTAAAGTATACTATCATGTCATCTACATATAGAGATAGTTATACCTCCTCTTTTTCAATTTGAATACCTCTCATTTCTTTCTCTTACCTTATGTTCTTGCTAAGACTTCCAATACAGTATTGAATAAGAGAGGTGATGATGGGCATTCTTGCCTAGTTCCTGTTCTCAAAAGGGAATGCCTTTAATCCTTCTCCATTGAGGATGATGTTGATTCTTGGTTTTGTGCATATACTTACCCCCCCTATTCCTGTTTTGTTTGTGTTTTAATGAGAGACACAAATTTTAAAATATCTGGTGCAGTGCCTGGCCCACATCAAATCTCTGTTCTCTAGTCAGTTCTGGCTCGTAGTGACCCTCCATTGAATTTCTGAGACTGTTAAGTCTTTAAAGGAGGAGATTGTTTCTTCTTTCTCCTTTAAAGTAGTAGATTCAAACTGCTGACTTTTTCACCCAACACGTAACACACTATGCCACAAAGACTCCTTCCTTTGCCCATAGTAGATAGGCAACTGGTGTGAGCTCTGCCTGGAGATATTTACTGAGAATCTGTTGTGGAGCAGGCAGGGTTCTAGAGATTGACAGTGCAGTAATGAACATGTCAGATTTGAATCCTATAATTTCCTGTGCCATCCTCACCATCTCTGATATGCTTGAGACCATTGCTGCAGTTACCATGTCAATCCGTCTTGATGATGGTCTTCCTCTTTTTTGCTGACTCTCCACCCTTTCAAACATGAGATCTTTTTCCAAGGATTAGCCTTTCCTACCAACATGTCTGAAGCATAAGAGATGAAGCTTTGCCATCCTTCCTTCCAAAGAGCACTCCAGCTGCACTTCTTTAAAAAAATTATTAATTTCAATGAAACTTTACTTTGGATTTTCATTCATTCATTGTTGCACTTTTCTCCCTTCCCAACCCTACCCCCCCAGTATACTCACTTCTTGGAAAAGTAAAAGAAAAATTCTTTCATTGTTTTACAATCCCTTCCCCCAGGTCCACTCCACTATGCAATGCAGCCTTCTCTCTGGACTCCTGTCATGACAAAAATACCTAATCACATATCCTTTCTAAACAGCTCTCTCCCTCACCTGTTTCAATGCAGTATACATAATTTAACCCATCTTTCTCAGTCTCCCCCCCCCCAACCCCAAGGTCAGTCCTGTTTAACCATAGTGGCACCATGCAGTATTTGTCCTTTTGTGACTGAGATACTTCACTCAGCATAATGTCCTCCAGGGTAACCCATTTTGAATAATATTACATGAGTTCCTTGAGTAGTATTCTATTGTGTGAGTATACCACAGATTCTCTATCCATTCATTTGCTGATGGGCACTTAGGTTGTTTCCAACTCCTTGCTATTGTGAACAAAGCCGGATAAACATGGGTATGCATATATCTGCTTGGGTGGCAGTTATGGTCTCTTAGGGGTATATTTATTCCCAGTAGTGGAATTTCTGGGTCAAATGGTAACTGTATTTGCAACTTTATGAGAAAGCACCATACTGCCTTCCACAGTGGTTGCACCATTTTACATTTCCACCAACAGTGAATAAGGGTTCCAGTTTCTCCACAATCTCACCAGCATTTGTTGCTGGTTGTTCTGTTAAATTTTGCTGTTCTTACTTGGGTGAGATTATATCTCATAGTTGTTTTGACCAATTTATTTTTGTAGTCAATCCCTCTTCATTGTCTTCTCTGCCAAGAAGTCAAACAAAATTTTGGTTAAAAGGCTATTATTTTGTTAATTACCTTGTAATTCTTCAGAATTTAATACTTTTCTCACTGTGGAGGTAGGTGTCGATGACTGTGATTCATAGCAACCCTACTTATAACAGAATGAAAGCAGTACCATCCTCATAATCTCCACTATCAGAACCCATTACTGTTGTCGCTGTAATAAGTCAATCAGTTATTGAGAATCATCTTCCTTCCTTCCTTCCTTCCTTCCTTCCTTCCTTCCTTCCTTCCTTCCTTCCTTCCTTCCTTCCTTCCTTTCTTCCTTTCTTTCTTTCTTTC
>NW_006399851.1:6609702-6624956 GCF_000299155.1 Elephantulus edwardii | reverse complement strand
GATCGAACATGCAATCAAGATGCATTGATAATAATGGGTGACTATGCAAAAGTGGGGAACAGGGAAGAAGAATCAGTAGTTGGAAAACATGGACTTGGTGACAGAAATGAAGCTGGAGATAGAATGATTGAATTTTGCACAATCAACGACTTATTCATTGCAAATACATTTTTAAGAGACATAAATGCAGGTTATACACATGGATTTCACCTGATGGTATGCATAGGAATCAGATCGATTACATCTGCGGAAAAAAACGCTGGAGAAGCTCGATATCAGCTGTGAAAACTAGGCCAGGAGCTGATTGTGGAACAAACCACCAACTACTCATACGCAAGTTCAAGCTGAAGTTGAGGAAAATTAAACCGAATCCACAGGAGCCAAAATATTACTTTAATTTTATCCCACCTGAATTTCAGAATCATCTCAGGAACAGGTTTGAGGCCTTGAACACTAATGAGTGAAGACCAGGAGAGTTGGGGGGGGGGTGTTAAGTGTATCATCCAGGAAGAGTTCAAACGGTCATTACAAAGACAGAAGAGGAAGAAAAGACCAAAATGGATGTCAGAAGAAACTCTGAAGATGGCACTGGGGCATAGAGAAGCCAAAGCACAAGGAAGAATTCAAGACACTAAACAGAGGATTCCAAAAGGCAGCATGGGATGACAAAGCAAAACATTACAATGAAATGTGCGAGGAGCTAGAGTCAGAAAATCAAAAGGGCAGAACTTGTTCAGTATTTCTTAAACTCAAGGAACTAAAGAACAAATTCAAACCTCGAGTTGCTATAATAAAGGATGCTTAGGCAGAATGTTAAATGATCCAGGAGGTATCAAAAGAAGATGGAAGGAATATACTGAGTCATTGTATTGAATTGGTAGATACAGAAGAATTTAATGAAATAACATTTGAGCCAGAGCCTATGGTGATGAACGAAGAAGTTGAAGTTGAAGCTGCTTTGAAGGAACTAGCAAAAAATAAGGCCCCAGGAATAGACGGTATACCAATTGACATATTTCAGCTAACAGATGCTTCCCTGGATGTGCTCACCAAGTTGTGCCAGGAAATCTGGAGAACAACCACTTGGCCAACTGACTGGAAGAGGTCTATATTTGTTCCCATTCCAAAGAAGGGTGACCCAACTGAGTGTAACTACAGAACAATATCATTGATCTCACATGCAAGCTAGATTCTACTGAAGATTATCCAAAAATGATTAGAACAACACATCAGCAGAGAACTGCCAAAGGTCCAGGCTGGGTTTGGAAGGGGTCGTGGTACTAGGGATATTGTAGCTGATGTTAGGTGGATCTTAGCTGAGAGCAGAGAATACCAGAGGAATGTCTATCTGTGTTTCATTGATTATGCAAAGGCATTTGACTGTGTGGATCATAACAAACTGTGGTTGACTCTGAGAAGAATGGGAATCTCAGAACATTTAATTGTGCTAATGCGAAACCTATACTTGGACCAAGAGGCAGTCGTCAGAACAGAGCAGGGCAACACTGCATGGTTCAAAATTGAGAAGGGTGTACACCAGGGATGTGTCCCATCTCCATACCTTTTCAACCTGTATGCAGAGCAGATTATCCAAGAGGCTGGGCTCTATGAGGAGAAGCGTGGCATTAGGATTGGTGGAAGATCTATCAATAATCTGTGTTATGCAGACGACACAACTCTGCTCGCTGAAACTGAGGAGGACCTCATGCACTTACTGCAGAGGGTCAAGGATTGCAGCCTTCAGTATGGACTGAGGCTCAATGTTAAAAAGACAAAGATTCTCACCACTGGACCAATCGGTAGCATCAGGATGGATGGTGAAGAGATTGAGATTGTTCACAACTTCAGTTTGCTTGGCTCCATGGTCAACACTCTCGGCACCAGCAGCCAGGAAATAAAAAAATGAATTGCGATGGGAAAGTCTGTGGTTAGGGACCTCTCTAAAGTACTCAAGAGCAACGGCGTCTCTCTGGAGACTAAGGTGCACCTGATGCAGGCCATGGTCTTTGCAATCACTTGCTATGCATCAGAGAGTTGGACAATGACTAGGGAGGATAGAAGGACAATTGACTCCTTTGAGCTGTGGTGCTGGAGAAGAGTACTGAATGTTCCATGGACTGCCAAGAAAACAAGCAGATTCATCCTAGATAGGGTTAAACCAGGCTATTCTTTGGAGGCAAGGATTCTGGGGCTTCGTCTGACGTAATTTGGACATGTTGTAAGGAGCGACAGGTCCTTGGAGAGGGACATCATGCTTGGTAGGGTAGAGGGACAGCGCAGGAGTGGAAGACCCTCTATGAGGTGGATTGATTCAGTGACTGGGGTAATCAGGATGGGTGTGTCAGAGGCAATGCGATTGGCACAGGATAGAGCAGGGTTTAGGGCTGTTGTACATAGGGTCGCTATGAGTCACAAAGGACTCGACAGCAAATAACAACAACAACAATATTTATTGTTATTAGCTGACATTCAATTGATCAGACTCATAATAACTCCACATATAATAATGGTAGAATTCTCACCTCCCACTGGCCGATGGGGTTTGGCTGTATATGAAGTATGTTGAGAGGGCTTTCCCCACACAAGAGGTAGAATTCTATCACTGAACCACCCAGGCCTTAGTCAGTGTTTTGTACTTTAGTTATAATAGCCTCCGTGACGTTCCCTAGATGACTCTTGCTCTCCCAGCTTACAAACTTTATATATGCCTGGAATGTGCTTGCGCCTATCTCTTTACTTACTATTATGAATTATGCCCCTTCTCAAAACGTGTGCTGCAAATCCTAATCACTGTATATGTGCTTAGAAACCCACTTGATGGAGCTCTGGTGGCCTTGTGGCAAGAAGCTACACTGCAATCCCAGAGGTGTGCGGTTCAAATCCACTGATACTCTGCTGGAGAAGAAGGGGCAATCTCCTCCTGTACCAGTAAGATCCGATTTGACAGTATACACACACACACACACACACACACAAAATAATAATACTAATAATAAAGACATTTTTTAAAAAGAAACCCACTTAAGAATAGTTTGTTATTTCAATGTGGAAGGATTATTGAAGAGTATGTCTTTTTCAAAAATTAATTTTATCCAAGTGTTTTATTTTATTATGATTTTAAATGTAAAATTACAGAACCACTTGATAACCCATTCACTCATTCACACACATATTGTTTAATGAACTTGATTAGAATTCCTGTCTTTTATTATCACTCTTCATACTATCTCTAGGTGGTGGTTGTTTCCATCTCTCCCTCTATCTTCTTTCTCCCTTCTGACCTTCCGTGTTTGATCTCTAGATAAATGTTGCCTTGAGGATCCTGGAGGTTGAATGTTCTAAATGCTGAGTATCTCTCTTGTGCTATTGGTCACCTCATGTATCTGTCTGCTCTTTGGCTGAAAGTGCATAGGGATCAGTTCACTTTCAGTCTCAAAGGGTAGCTAAGGTCTGTAATCTTGAGGGTTCCACCGGTTTCCATCAGGACAGTAAACCTGGCAAACATTGGGATTTTGCATTTTGTTCTGCATTTATCTCCCACTCTATTGAGGACCTTCTGTTGTAATCCCTTTGAGAGTGGTTAGTTGCAGTAGTTGGCTATCATCTAGCTCTTCTGGTCTTGGGACTATGAAAGCTGAGGCATGGAGATCCATTGCTATTATGGACTAAGTGTTTCTATGCATCTTTGATATTCTTCACTCTTCTTTGATCCTAACAAAGAGAGAACAGTTGTGACACCTTAGGCAGCTACTTCCAGACTTTTTAAGTCCCCAGTTGCTACTCACCAATGTAGAGTGTTGTCCTTGTGAATATATGATGTCAATTGACCTGTTGTCCTCTGATACTATTAGGCCAGTAGAATAGTCTTAAATCAATTTCATTTGAGATATAAAGAGATTAAACAAGCAAGTGAGATAAGCAGAAGTGGGAGTAGAGAGGTGTCATGCCACATAAAGGTCAACATGGAGACAAGGGACAGAAGCTGAAGAGACAAGGACCTTCCCCCTGAGAACTGACAAAGAGAAAGTCCTCTTCTAGAAGTGGTAACTTTAATTCAAAGTTTGAACCTCTTAACTGGTGAGCAAATAAATGTCCGTTAATTAAAGCTAGCCAGTGTGGATTTTTTGGTTACTGCAGCACTAGATAACTAAGCCTAACTCCCACTCCCTATTAGAACTCAGCTTGGACATCATCTTTCCTGTGCACCCTCCTCTGCCTCCCATATTCTCATCAGCAGGCACAGTGTCCCTCCTTTTTGCTCCCACACTGTGCACTCCCATTTTATCACTTCTAACACACTACCATCATCACAATTTATCAGCGTCTACCACTATATGCTGGAAGAATCTCGGGAGCTCCATTGTGCCATTCGTGCTTGGATCCCTATTGAACATATTTAGGAACTACACCCTGTCTTCTTCTCTTTGCTGTCTTTACCCACATCCCATCTCTGGAACTCCTTTGGGCTTCCTCTGACATTCCATTTAATTTGGAAGACACCTCTCCCCTTCCTCTTCCTTTTCTCAGCTTCCTATATCACATCAAGGCCATGTTTGCTGCATATTCCACAAGGCATTGTCAGTTACCATTGAATTTATTTCAATTCACAGCAACTTCATGTGTCAAAGTAAAACTTGCTCCTTAGGGATTTCAAAGCTGTGACCTTTCAGAAGCACATCACCAAGGCTTCTCTTCAAGGTAACATTTGAAGAAATTGCAATCAGTAACCTCTTGGCTAAAATACTTGAATACTTAACTGCATCACCAGGGAACATACACAAAGACGATGACCTAGTAAATTTGAGCTCCTTTTATGAATTGAATCATTCCCCCCCTCTCAAAATATGTGTTGTAAATTCTGACCTCTCTGCCTTTAGTTGTCCTTTCTGTATTAATGAGACAGGGCTCCTATAGGGTATATCTTGAATCAACCTCTCTTGACATATGAAAGATACTAAACAAGTCAGCAAAACACATGGAGACTGCGTAGGAACCAGAGCTAAATGGGACCTTCTTTTATCTTCTACTTGTTACCTATACCTTGGACTTGACTTCAAGCCAATGGTGTAGAGAGGTTGCAAACTTGATAATACAGTTTATAGAGGAAATCCCCAGTTTAGTCAAGCACCTATGATACTAACTTCTAGTAAAGAGATGCTATTATTAATATTGCTAACAAAGGGGCAGAGAAGGCAGCCTTATTCATCTTTATTTTTCTCATCTCTTCCTACTCACCACCTCATCTTCCTCATTCTTCTCAGTTTCTGTGCAATCTCTGGCTCTGAGAATTCTCTCAGACTAGTGTCTAGAACAATATCTCTTTAGTAAGTTCTCTTTCAGCTGACTCATCCAAGTTATTAAAAACTTCATATAATGTCCCTTTTTGGATATCTTTCCTGATTATTGAAACACTGGCTACCATATCTGTGAGGGCTATTATATGACACTTACTTCTCCATACTACCACCTGCCACCTACATTTTTCAAATGTACACAATCATTGATAAAGATTCAACCAAGCTCAACTTGGTTTTCCTCTAACCTCATGTTCCCAACTATCTACTAGTGCCTGAATTTCTTCTGTTGCTGAAGCCAAAACATAAACCATTGAGTCAGACTCACAGCAGCCCTTATAGCCTATAAGCCTTTACAAGAGGAGATCATTTTTCTTCCTTGATGCTACTGATACATTCAAACTGCCTTTCTTTGGGTTAGTAGCTTAACACACAATGCACTACACATCAGGGCTCCTTCCTGTCCCTATAGTGATTAGACACTTGATGAGGAAAAAGGACTGAACCATAGGAAATAGCAGAATTTAGTGCAATTATTAAACCATACCCATTACTGCAGAGTCAATTTCAGCTCATAATGATGATGTACAGGGTATAACTAACTGCTCATGTGATTTCTTGCAGTGTAATCTATTGGGCTTCTAATCAGAAGGTTGATGATTGGAATCACTAATTACTCCATGGGAAGAATATGTGAAGTCTCCCTCATGAAGATATATAGTATCAGAAACCTGATGGAGGGTTTGAACTGACTCAGTGGCAATGGATTTGAGCTAAGTAACCTTTACATAAGCAGATGTCAATTATCTTCTGCATAACAACTGGTTAGTTCAAGCAAGTAACCTTTTGGTAGCAGCAAAACCTTAAACCACACCTCCACAACTATTAAACTCAGAAAACTCACTGCCATTGAGTTGGTTCTGACTGAGTGAGCCTCTATCTGGTCCCTGAGGCTGTAAATAGTAATAATAATAGTAAAGGACTGCCCATCTTTCTCTTGAAGATCCAGGAGACTCACAGCCTTTGGGGTAAGAGGGCAACTCACTCCAGAATATGCCACTAGGACTCCTCAATTATTAGAGATTAAGAAAACCTCAAACCAAACAAGTGTTCATATAATTAATTACAAGTATGTGAGAGTAGAACTGTATTCCACAGGGCATTCAGTGTCTGCTATCTTTCAGATATGGATCAGATTTTTTTCCCCCTCTTGAAGTGCTCTGTGCGAGAAAGATTGGCAGTCTCCTATAACTGTGATATATAGACTTGGAAACCTGATTGAGAATTACTATAAACTCAAATAACTAGGAACCAATTTGATGGAGTCAGTGACTTGAGTGACTAAAGTACTTTTGAGTGGATTTGAACCATGAACATTTTAGGTTAATCATCTGTGCCTTTCCTAAAATCAGATGCTTTTAAATCAGTTCTGATTCTTGGTATGCCATTTGTATCAGTGTTAAACTGTGTTCCACCTCTCTTCCAAAGAATTCCTGGGATTAGAATGTATATAAATCTTAATTTTATATTAGGAGGTATTCTTTTTCTTTACTAATTTAAAACTCTTTAATTCTTCTAAGATATACAGAAATAGTTATGTGACATCTATGAGTAAAACAACTTTTAGTTACTTAAAAGTAAGTTTTAATATTTCAATGAATTTCAAAAGAAAAATAACTCAGTGAGCTCAAACTTAATTTCAATGTTAAATCTATATGATCACTTCTCTTCTTCATCTCATACAGAAATCCAGAAAATAGTAATAACTTAAAATACAACGATGAGATCTCAATTTCTAACAAATGCCTTTCCTTCCCTTCTTTTTTTTTTTCTCTTAAAGAAGAAATAGGAAAAGGTGGAGAAAATGATGATATTGAAATTAAGAACCTCACTGGGAAAAGGAAACACAGAAGAGAATTGTGAGAGGACAGTGACTCTCAGAAAAGATGTCAAGATAAGACATTGAACTCTCTCCCAAGTTCTTGTAGTGTTTACATATCTTCGGGCCAAACAGAGTCAAGGTAGTGTATGATGGTGAAAGATTTTTTCTGTGAGATAAGTAGTAACAGGAATTCAGAAAGGAATATATAGGAAAATGGAGGTTTCGCTATAAGATCGCAGCTGAACAGCATCATAGGGTGGAAAATGAGACAGGGATCTGAAAACTTAGTCCTCTGGACAAAGTGTTTATCCTCCATCAACAATTTGTTTCCTCTGTGGCAGAAGCTCTGGCAGTGCAATGGTTAAACTGGGATGATAACTCAAAGAATGGAAATTGAACCCACCCAGAGGCTTAAAGGAAGTTTATTTCCATTGACACTACAGCCTTGGAAATATTGTGGAGCGGTATTACTCCATTATGTGGAGTCAATATGGACTTGATAGTACCTAACAATAATATTAGATAGACACAATAGTTGTTATATGTTACAAAATAAGTTTCTTTCGAAGACTAGACAAAAATATTCTCTGGATTTACCCAGAATTGAACACTTGGCAAGTGAAATTTAGAAACTTGCCAACTGACTGGGAGAGATCCATATTTATTCCTATTTAAAAAAAAAAAAAAAGAGAGGGGACCTGCCAGAATGTGGAAATTGTCTTCCAAAATCACTCCTATCACACACAAGCAAAATCCTGCTGAATATTACACAAAAGCTACTGAAACAGTACATTGACAGAGAACTACCTGAAATACAAGCTGGGTTTAGAAGAGGTCATGGCACTAAAGACATTATTGCCAATGTGAGATAGATCTTGGCAGAAAATATCTGTGTTTAATTGACTAGGCAAAGGAATTTAACTGTGCCGATCACAACAAATTCTGGTTGACCTTCAGGAGAATGGGAACCCCAGAATACTTGATTGTGTTTATGCGAAACCTATTCTTGGACCAGGAAGCAGTCCTCAGAACAGAGCAGGGAAACACTGCATGGTTCATATCAGGAAGGGAGTACATCAGGGATGCATCCTGTCTTCATACAGAACAGACCATTCTGGAGGCCAGGTTCTATGAAGAGGAATGAGGCATCAGGATTGGAGGAAGACTTATCAACAACCTATGTTATGCAGATGACACAACCTTGCTTGCAGAAAGTAAGAAGGACCTGAAACACTTGCTGGATAAGGTCAAGAATGCAGCCTTCAATATGGATTGAAGCTCAACATCAAGCATACAAAGATTTTCACCACTGGGCCAATTGCCAGCACCATGATGGATGGAGAAGAGTCGAGTTTGTTAACAGTTATAGCTTGTTTGGCTCCACAATAAACACTTTTTGGCACCTGCAGTCAGGAAATCAAAACACAAACTGCATTATGTAAATCTGATGTCAGGAACCTTATAGAGTACTGAGAAGCAACGATGTCAGGCTAGAGACTAAGGTGCACCGGATCCAGGCTATGGTCTTCTCAATTATTTGCTATTCATCAGAGAGCTGGACAATGATTAAGGATGACAGAATAAAATAAATTAATGTCTTTGAGTTGTGGTGCTGGAGAAGAGTCTTGAACATCCAATGGACTGCCATGAAAACAAATAAGTCTGTTCTGGAGAGGGTGAAACCAAGTTTCCCCTTGGAGGCTAGGATTTGGAAGCTCCATCTTACATACTTTGGGCATATGACCAGGAGGGACTAGTCCTTGGAGAAGGACTTTGTGTTCAGATAGGTGGAGGAAGACCCCAGATGAGATGGATTGATACAGTAACTGGGGCAATGGTGATAGCTGTGTCAGAGTCAATCAGACTGGCTCAGGACAGGGTAGGCTTCAGAACTGTTGTACATGGGGTTGCTATGAGTTGCAGGCAATTCGATGGTGGAATGTAATAACAACAACAGTGTAGCTATGTGTAACTATGTGTGAATCTCAATAAGGGTCTTGTGCTGGCTTTAGAGTGTTGGGTTTGCTCTGAATCTTCTTTATGTTGAAATAAAGAGTATAATTTCTGTTATTGACATAGGCCAATTCTTAAGATCTGTGCAAATGGTAGATGCGACTGATTCTAACGTGACCTGACTGCACTCTTCATAGTTAACAGGTTTTGCTCTAAAGAAGACAGTTTTCAGAAATAAGACTTGCCTCCCACCACCACATCCACTTTGAGTTATTCCATGAGGTTAAAAATAAGCATCTGGAGAAGTAAAAGAACAATCCATCTCCAGGCAGGCTGTTTAAACTTTACTTTTGTTTCTAAAGCCTGAATCCTTTCTTTACTCTTGCGTCTTCCTTTAGCCGAAAGCCAGAACCACATCTGGTCAGGGTTTGATTTCATGAGGGAGTAACCTCAAATCTTCTGGAAGCCAGAGGTCACTTGATCAGGCTTTCTACTCAGTTCCAAACAGCCCTCACAAGGAAGGAGACTGCCCATCTTTCTCCTAAGGAGCCATTAGTGGATTTGAACCACCAGTGAGGCAGGGCCCTTTAGGTTAGTAGTACAACTCCCTAGAGTCTACACCTCCAGAGCTCTGTGCTTTTTAACTTGATGCAAAAGTAATACTGAATCCTCTCTATTCCTTCTTTGTTTTGCAAAACTTTCACACAAATTATCTTGTCATCTCACTTACTTTGAACATGTTATGAGAAGGGAGTAGTCCTTGGAGAAAGGTAGCATGCTGGGAAAAGTAGAGGGTCTGCAAAAGAGAGGAATATTATCAACAAGAAGGATTGGTACCGTGAGTACAAAAATGAACAAGCTTATGTAAACCAATGTAAAATAATTTTTGTAATAAAATGGATAGACTTCTTAGTGCTGCATAGTATTCCGTTGTGTGAACATACCATAACTTCCCAATCCATTTGTTTTTTTGATGGACAGTTGGGCTGTTTCCATATTCTTGCTGTTTTGAATAGCACTTCTTATGAACATAGGTGTACACATTTCTGTTCATGTCTCAGTTCTATTTTCCTTTGACATATTCCTAACAGTATAGAAGAGCTGGGTCATATGGGATTTCTATGTTCAGCTTTTTGAGGAAACATCCAACTGCCTTCTAGAGTGGTTGTACCATTTTACAATCTCACCAGCATGTACATGAGCATTCCAATCTCCTTACCCACTTTCCAACATTTATTGCTTACTGTCCTGCTGTTAAACTTTGACCCTCAACCAAGTGGGTTGACATACTGACTGAAGCAATGGGCTTGAATGTGTTGGAGTGTGCAGATGGCATGGGATAAGGCAGTGTTCAGATCATTTGTTCATAGGGTCACTTGACGATACCTAATAACACTGCTGCAGGGGTGAGATGATAGCTCACTGTTGATTTTATTTCAATGTTCTTATTGTCAGTGAGTCAGAACATTTTTTCATGTGTCTGTTGGCCATCCAAATGTCTTCCTCTGTGAAAAGTCTTCTGTCTTTGCCCATTTTGTTATTGGGTTATCAGTCTTTTCCTTGAGGAGGCCCTGGAGGATTCTAAAATATAAAATGGGAGAGTCTAGAGAGAATTATGCTGACTGAACTAACTCAGTGTCATAAGAACAAATACTGCCTAAGACTATTATTGTAAAAATAGAAGGATAAGTACTAGTAAGATATGTACAAATGTCCAAAAGGGCAAGAAGGTGGAAAATAGCGAAGAGAGGAAATCACTAGAATAGCAGAGTTTAGTGAGTAGATGGTGGGGGGTGGAAATGATAGAATAGGAAAGATTCAATGGGGACTCAAAAGATGATGTAATAATACACATAGATCAATAGTAATTTATTTTCTAAAATACAGTGTATCTGAATGATTGTGTAAAACACAATGTGTATGGATGTAATGCAGTGTATTTGAATTATTATATGCAAACAATAGTTTATTTTAAATTATTTAGCAATAATTTGGTCTCTAAGATAAACTCCTATGAGAAATGATTTAAGATCAAAGAGAAATGGATGGATTTAGCTACAACAGAGATTGTGAGGATGGTGTGGGATTGGACAGAGAGATTTAGTCTGTTGTACTTAAAGCTGCTATGGGATATAGTTAGCTCAAGGACACCTAACAACAAGATTTCAGGGGCTTTCCAGAATTATTTGTTATCAAAATCAATTGTAACAACCCTGAGGAGCCTGAGGCAATTAAGCGGGCCCAGGTATTAGAACAATGGTTCAGGGAGGCATTCTCATAAGTTCATTTCAAAGTTCCTATTGCAAGTCTGGGGCTGTCAGTCCGCCTCTGTACCCTACCACTAGAAGAATTTCTTTCTCCTGGGTTTCACCAGAGACTCGTCCTGGTGTTCCATTTGGACAAGCTGACTTTTCTCTGACCTTTCTGTCTCATTTTGACCTTACCCTAACCGTGGTCATCATATTCACTGGAAGCTGTGACCTGCTGACAAGAAGCTCCCATAACTACCTCCCCATGCTGCTGTTCCTCTACAACCTGGATTTTCCCTGATGGTATTGCTTCCCCATGTTTGTCTCATCATAAATCTCACTTGCACACATCTTTCCCCACTCAGTACCTTGACTTATAAGTGCTTGTATGGCTCTTTCCGCCTTTACCAAAGCACCTCTATCACTCCTGTCTGTTTCATGAGTATTCTGCTGACTTGCCCATCCAGGACATGATGCATAGGGTTGCCTATGTAAGTTGAATACCCTCAATGGTACTTCAATACCTGGATTTTTAGTGCCCATTCTTTTGTCTTTTGATCACTTTGAAACTAAACTTATCAATGGGTAGATTCTGGTTCTGATAGTGACAATCATGTCATTATCTTACAACACCTCCATTTTCATTGTTCAAAAAGCATTTTCTCAGGTGTTTCCCTAACGTAGTTCACAATCAGTGCTCCAGCAATATATTTTTAATGAGTTAAGAGTATTTCACTCATGTTGTAGTGACAAAGGTTTTGTCTTTCTTATGGGAGACCTGGGTTTAATTTCTGGCCAACGTACCTCAGGCACAGGGAAACTGTGTATGTTGCTATGATGCTGAACAGCTTTCTGTGAAAATTGTAGACTATGACTAGAAAGAAAGACCTGGAGATTTATTTTTAGAAATCAGCCAGTGAAAACCCTATGGATCACAATAATTTAATCCCAGAACAATTATGGTATGGCCAAGCTCTGGTCAGGTGTTCCCACCATTGTACATGATTTTCAGATGTCAGGGCTGAGTCGACAACAGTTAGCAACAACAACAAAGAACCCCAAAATCTATCCACAATGCACAAAGAGGAAGACATTTATGTTACTTCCAAGTTTTACTATAAATACCATTGCAGTAAGTATCCTTACTCCTAAATCTATATATAATATGTGTCACCATTTCCTTGGCGAAGAAGGTTAAAAAAAATCTGTAAGTGGAATACAAGGTCAAAGTCTTTGAAAGTTTACAGCTTCTGACACATATTGACAAATTGCCCTCCACAGTGATTGTGACAATTCATCCCAGCAGTGTGTGCCTCTCCACACCCTTTCTCTGTGTGCAATCATTTAAACAAATCTTTGCAGAACAGCCAGCCTAGACTGGCACAGAAGGATTCTGGGAAGATGGGCTAAGTCCATAAAAGAATTTGCTGCATAACTGATATGATAAAGCCTTGGGGCGAGGGGGAGGGGGAATGGCAACATGATTGAAGAAAAACAGTGCTATAAAAAAAAGAAAAATATAAACCCAATAGCTCCACGCCCTCACAAAAGGCTCTTTGCCTCTTGCTGCACTGCATTATGGGATACACAGTTCAATAAAAACATCGTGCATAAACTCCAAAAAGAAAGAAAAATACACACAAAAACCAACTTGAGGCAATCAGAAACCCTGGTAGGTGAAAGGCACAGAGCAAAAGATCGTAAAAGAAGTATCGTCATAAAATATGATCTGGTTTCATGGTGAACAATATTTACATGAGCATAGTAATGTAATTATTTAAGTTAAAGTAGGAATATAACTGCTCAGGTAAAATAAGAAAGGAGAGAAGGGTGTGTCCTAAGGAAGTTTATTTCTCTTTGCAGGTATCAATAACTCAGGTATACTATTGTTAACTGCTATAGAGTTAGCTCCTATTCATGGTGAAGACATTTAAGTTTTTAACCCTTCCCAGTCCTGCACCATCTCATGATCATATGTAGATCAGACTTTGTGATCCATAGGGTTTGCAGTGACTGACATTCAGAGACCGCCAGGCCTTTCTTCCTTACTCTGAAAGCTCTGTCAAAATCACCTTAGCGTCACAGGATCATGCAAGCCTCCGCTGAAAGATGAGCGATGGTACCCGAGGTGCAAGAACGGTGAGGATTCTACCACTGAGCCACCAATGTCCCCGTATCTGAGGTGAAGAATTTGATAAAATAGGAAAAGTATTTAAGCTTGTTATTTAGGGCTATGAAGTTGAGTACAAAAAGAAACAACTAGAGTTAAGTACTTGGTTCAGGAATTGAAACGGGCTAGGAAGAGAAGTGCAGGAGTCTGTATTGATTTTCCTCACGAGACTCTTTTATCTTTGAGCACTTTAACTTTGATACAAATTGTTTTATAAACAGTATTCTACAATATTGAAATTATCTTGAGTCTTTTCCAATTTTTAAAACTTTGCTATCTTGAACAAATATATTCTCTAATATTTATCAAAATTTCACAAACTTTGGTAACTTGTCAGTTCATGCACTTTGTCAAAGATGGTATGATTTTTATTATTGATTTGTAAGAGTTTTATATATATTCATACCATGAATGCTTAGAAATATTTTAGTTACCCAATTTGTTGTTGGCTTTGTATTGGTGGCTTAATGGGGTATGGAGTTACTCTGCAAACCCAAAGTAATGCCTCTCAGATGCATCAAATTCACCAATGGCTCATTTCTCCAGGTTCATAGAGTTTCCAGAGGCAAGCTATTTCATGAGTGGATGCCACTCCTGCTTCCAAGCTTGTTTTAATCCGGAAGCTCCACCAAACACTGTCCACCATGGGTAACCATTATCACATTTGACACATCAGTGTCACAGTGTTTAGCATCCCAGCAACCACAAGTTACCTCTGTACAACAGACAGACCAGTGCTATACCACCTAGAAGAATATTTGACCAAAAACAATTTAAACCAGGCCTAAGGACCACGGATTAGTCACCCACCTTTAGCTTGGTGGCATCACTTTCTCTCCATTAGGTCAACTGAGCTCTCTCGTTGTTGTTGTTGTTGTTGTTGTTGTTGTGAAGTAGCTTCCAAAAATCCATTAGAGGGTCAGCTATGAGTCAGTTCAGACTTGATAGCAACTAATTTCAGGGTGGTTGGTTTGGTTTTTTTTTTAGTTTTCTGGTACGGGGCAGAATTAGGTATTTTTAAAACCTCTTTGGTATGTCTAGAAAGTTTCTGCCTCTTTCCAAATCAAGTAAACATTCCTTTATTTGCTTTTTATTTCTAATAGTCTATTGTCTTCACATTACTTTGACTTATCTAGTATCTTAAATACTTAGATTTCAAGTACTGTTGCCAGCTCTACTTAAATATTAATTAATGATATAGAAAAAGAAGAAATTATTGGTTTTCTCCTCAAAAAACCTGATTTTTCTTACAGAATTTACCTTCTCCACCCCTTTTCTTTAGATTTGTGATCAGTTTCTAGCAACCAATTTTGATTCAGTTGTAACTTTCCATTTAATCTTCAATAAAATCACACAATTTTATTTCATGTTGCCTTGTAATATAGCTTCATATCTAAAAATAGCAGTTCTTTTTTATTTCTCTTATATTGGTTTGCATATAAAATTCATACACATTGTATTTCACACTTTTCTTCATTCTAGAACAGAACAAGGTATCACAGCATGGTTCAAAATTGTGAAGGGTGTACGCCAGGGATGTGTTCTGTCTCCATACCTTTTCAACCTATATACAGAGCAGATTATCAGAGAGGCCGGGCTCTATGAGGAGAAGTGTGGCATCAAGATTGGTTGAAAATCTATTAACAATCTGCGTTATGCAGATGACACAACCCTGCTTGCTGAAACTGAGGAGGACCTCATGCTGC
>NW_006399851.1:6607011-6609602 GCF_000299155.1 Elephantulus edwardii | reverse complement strand
CTTTCTTTCTTTCTTTCTTTCTTTCTTTCTTTCTTTCTTTCTTTCTTTCTTTTTCTCTTTCTTCCTCCCTTCCTCCCTTTCTCTCTCTCTCTCTCTCTCGTAGAGAGGTGTCATGCCACATAAAGGTCAACATGGAGATAAGGGACAGAAGCTGAAGAGACAAGGACTTTCCCCCTGAGAGCTGACAAAGAGAAAGTCCTATTCTAGAAGTGGCAACTTTAATTCAAAGTTTGAACCTCTTAACTGGTGAGCAAAGAAATGTCTGCTAATTAAAGCTAGCCAGTGTGGATTTTTCGGTTATAGCAGCACTAGGTAACTAAGCCTAACCCCCACTCCCTATTAGAACTCAGCTTGGACATCGTCTTTCCTGTGCACCCTCCTCTGCCTCCCATATTCTCATCAGCAGGCACAGTGTCCCTCCTTTATGCTCCCACACTGTGCGCTCCCATTTTATCACTTCTAACACACTAAGAAAGAAAGATGATTCATTCTCTCTCTCTCTCTCTTTCTCTCTCCCTCTACTTTATCAAGAATAATGTCTTTCTCCAGAGACTGGACCCTCCCAGTAACAAGTCCATAAGTCTCATAGTCCTTGTTTCTAAGGAGCATTCTGGTTGCACGTTTTCCAATCAGAATCCATCATATCTCAAACTCCAATTTTAGCAGCAATAGGCTCAAGCATGTCAGAGATAATGGGAACAGCACAGGATAGGACAGGGTTCAGGTCTGTTGTTCATAAGGTTAGTCATATTCTATTCAACCACACCTAACAACTGGAACAACAATGACTAACATGAGCAATTCCTAATCAAAAGGATAGAGGCTCCAGTACACCGAGGGGCATGACAACTACTGGAAAACTAACCATTGAAAATTGAGGAGAGCAAAGTTCTATTCTTGACATATATGAAGTCAGAGTTGACTCCATAGTAATTGTCTTAGGAAAATGTATGAAGACATGTTGTTTCTGCTGTTACATACAGGTCGGTACATGTTGTCATATATGAATGTGAGGATATAGTATATTTCTCAGGGAGCTATGGGACTCAATGGTAAGGGATTATACCGTCAACCCAAAGGTTTGCAGTTCCAATCCACTGAGTGCTCTGTGGAAGAAAGATGGGCAAGCTCTTCACCTCATGTTATTAACTGCCTCAGAAAACCTGCTGAGGTTTTATCTCTGAGTCGATTCTGACTTTGATGGTACTTAACGACAGCAGTGTACTTATTAGTCAAAAGAAAATTTATTAAATCATAATGGAAATGCAAAAAATGTCTTCTTCTTAAGGAAGTTTTCCTTTTAGTTACAATGAAGACCAACTGAAACTAACAGCTGAAATTGTATGTGGATCAAAGGGAAACTAAATGCACATGTAAAGAAAAAGTTTTGCTGTCTAGTTAATATGCCTATTAAGTATGTATATGCATTCCATTTTCCGTACTGGCAGACTTCCTTCACAACACCAATAGTATTAAAAATCAAGGGAATCGTGAGACTCTCACTTGAATGATTTGAGTCTACCCAAGTCTTCTCAATGGTTAGAAGAATTAGCATACTAGGTTAGGCCCCTGCGTTTTCAGGTCTCTGAAGTTTAAAATCAGGATGATTACAGTTAAGTTATAACTCAAAAGTATGCAGCCCTACCTACAATTCTAGTTGCAATTCTCACCAATGTTGTATTACATTTTGTATAAAAGGAGGGAAAAAAGATATTACTGAATTCGGGGTTCTCTTAAATCACTTTATTGCTCAAACATATGCAAATCATCCAAATAATTTCTAATAAATTAATTTACTTTATTATAATGAAGACAATCTGTCTTCAAGCACTAGAAGAGATTGTGTGGGTCTCTTCTCTTGTCATTGAGAAAAGACCAAGTTTAAAAGCATTACTATTTATTATACTGAATGAACTAACTTAGTCTCAAGACAAATACTGCACAAGACCATCATTTTAGAAATAGAAAGATAAAATAGTAAAATTATATGAGGATCCAAGGAGGGGAAGAGTGTGAGCAGAGGAATAAAGACTGGCAAGAGGGAAATCACAGGGTCACCTAACATGGCAGGTGGAGGGAGGTGGGGTAAAGGAAATGGGGAAGATCTGATGAGGATCTGAAAAGACAGGGTAATGGTAGGAGTAGCTCAATGATGATAATTTTATCACACAAAAATAATGGGAATGGGAAGGATCTTTTGTGGGGAACAATATATTCAAACTTTGTAAATAAATCAGAATAAAATTTAATGAAAAAAGAAAAAAAGAATGGGAATGAGTGTATGAAATACGATGTGAAGGAAGGATAGTGTGAAACAATGTATATGAAATTTGTACGCAAGCCAATATAACTGGCATCAGGCACTTTGAGTCAGACGATCATATGATATATTACTCTGGAGATGAAAAGGTGAAGAAAAATGGAGTTGCTTTCATAGTTAAAAAAGAAATTTCTAGATCCATCTTGAAGTACAACATTGTGAGTGATAGGATTATATTCATATGCTTACAAGGAAGTCCAGTGAACACCACTATCATTCAGATATATGCACCAACAACCAGAGCCAAAGAAGAAGAAATAGGTGATTTCTA
>NW_006399851.1:6561691-6601634 GCF_000299155.1 Elephantulus edwardii | reverse complement strand
TGGATTGATTCAGTGACTGGGGTAATCAGGATGGGTGTGTCAGAGGCCATGCGATTGGCACAGGATAGAGCAGGGTTTAGGGCTGTTGTACATAGGGTCGCGATGAGTCACAAACGACTTGACGGCACATAACAACAACAACAACATCTTGTGTTTTATGCAATCATTCCCTTATATTATGTTTTATTAACTTAATCCCCATTGAATTATGCCCACCATTATCCTGTCTTTTCAGGTCCCTGCCAGATCTTTTCCATTTCCTTTACCCCTTCCTTCCACCCCCCAAATTGTGTACCCCCCAAATTGTGTGCCCCTATGATTCCCCTCTGCCCATCCTTAACCCTTTGCTCCCATCCTTCCAACCATGGATCCCCATATACCTTTTGTTACTTATCCTTCTATTTTTACAATAATGATCTTATGCCATATTTGTCTTTATGAGACTGAGTTGCTTAACTCAGTATAATGCTCTCCAATCTCTTCCAAGTAATTTTTAGTAGGGTTGTTGTTTTGTTGTTTTTTTTAATCCTTTTTCCTGAGTGTTGTGTAGTATTCTATCCTGTGAATGTATCACAATTTTTCAATGTGTTCAATTGTGGCTGGAAATTTGGGCTGTTTCCATGTCCATGTTCTTATAGTTATGAATAATGTTGCTATAAACATTGATATACAAATGTCCATTTGTACTCAGTTCTAATTTCCTTGGCATATATTCCTAGCATTGGAACAGATGCATCATATAAAATTTCTCTGTTCAACTTTTTGAGGAAACACCAAACTGCCTTCTAGAGTGGTTGTACCAATCCGTACCAACAGTGTATCAGACTTTTTGAGGAAACACCAAACTGCCTTCTAGAGTGGTTGTACCAATCCGTACCGACAGTGTATCAGAGTTCCTACCTCTCCACATCCTCTCCAGAATTTATTGCTTGCTGTTCTGTTAAACTTTGCCATAACTGCTTGGGTGAGATGGTATCTCATTGTGGTTTTTATTTGCATCTCACTTATTACTAGTGATTTTGAACATTTCTTCATATGTCTGTTGTTCACCTGAATGTCTTACTCTGTGAAGTCTTTTTGTGTCTTTTGCCAATTTTGTAATTGGATTATCAGTCTTTTTCTTACAGGGGCTTTGTGACATTCCATATATTTTTCTTATGGGATCCTTGTCTGAGATCATATTGCCAAACATTGTTTTCCCCAGTCAGTATGGTTTTTATTCATCCTGTTGGAAAAATTTTTGATGTGCACAGGAATTTAGTCCTTATAAGGTCCTATTCATCAAATTTGTCCCTTTCTGGTTGTATCTTTCTGGATGTATTTATCAGCCTAAAAGATCAATCCTTGTTGCATCACTTATTTCTTTTTGCCTTAGCCATATTTAGTCACTAATTCTTTGAGATAATCTTTATACTTCTGTGTTGTCATAGTTAAGTTCCAAAATAAATGATACTGAATTGTGTCTGACACTTTGCTAAATCTACAACTTAATTAAGAAGAACTTGTATCTTTATGAGGCTAATTTTTCTTACTAGCAAAAATTTACCTCTTTCTAATTCTTTAAACTTTGTTTCAGAAAGTTAAAGTGCTGACTTATGGGGTTGCCAGTAAACTCCCTCAAGAACCCTAAGACTTCACAATGGATGTTCATAAGATTCTAGGATTATATTTATGTGAATATTAATTATCTTCAAGTAATGCTCATTTTATCTTCTTCAGAAATCACATCGTACTTCTGTTTCACAATTTAATACATTAGCTAGCATTTACATAATAATATTAAATATGGAGATACTGAATTGACTTTTTGGATGATTAACAATAGGGCACATGTTAAAATTAACATTTAGACAAAACCACAGTAAAGCTATGTATTATTAACATAGTAGAATAAATAGCAGTGCAAATTAATCTGAGATTTTATAAAATTTATCATCATAACGTTATCATTACAATGTTTAGCAATTCATTATTTCAAAGTTGATGCTATGGCTGAAGACTGTTGTCAGTCAGTAGAAGGTTCCTGTGGTAACCAGGTTTCTTTAGTGACAAATACATGTTCTGTTTCAATAAAGTTGGTAGATGAAAGAGTTTGGGGTAACTACCTGAGTAGCATTAATGGCTAAGCATTTGACTACTAAGCCAAAGGTTAGTAGCTCAAATCTATCTAGAGGTATTTAGAAAGAAAGGTCTTAGTGATTGAATTCTGAAAAAAAAAAAAAAAAACATAGCCATTGAAAATGCTTTGGAGCATAATTCTACTCTGAAGCACATGGAGTTGCCCGGAGTTAGAATCAACTCAACAACTGACTGTCCCTACTGGACATGCTGCCATCAAATCTGTCTTCTCTAGGACTTCCAAAGAAGGAAATAAAGGAATTCCAAAGGAAAAAAAAAATCTCCTTCAGCTCTTGGCCTTGAAGATTGGATCTGTGGTGATAATGTGATTTCAGAGAAGTAGTCCTACCAATTGACCTCTAAACTGCTGCTGAATGATGAACTGTCTTCCAGAACAATCTTAAAGTCAAATTTTAGCTTTTATTTAAATTGTTACCTTTCTGGTGTATTTTGCATTTTCTAAGATGTTTTGAGAAAATTCTACCTCAAATCTTGGGTGCTGAACACTGGAACAGATGATTATTGGCTCGTAGGCTGTAACAGAACAATCTCTGATTATTCTTCTGCATCTCAACTGTCATGGAGGGCCGCGTCTTTTCTGCACTGGATGGTAGGTGTATTTTCACAGCAGGCATTATGTTAAAACTCATCGTGCTTGGTTAGTTTTGAACAGGTTCCAGTCAGCAAACTACTTTGTCTAAAAACAACCTTTGATGGCTAGAATGCCCTCCAAGGCTGTATCCACAGTGCACAGAATGGAAGCTTTATGATGTTCAGGCAACTTTTTACATGTAATAATTATTTTCTCACCCTTTAAAACATGGCAAGCCAGTCATCAAATCTTTAGGATACCCTGTGATTTTCTTTAAAGGCTATAAATGTCCTATGTCCTATGATATTTCTTCATAAAGATAGCTAACTCTATTAAAATATACTTTTGTTAAGTATAATTAGCTTTCAAACATTATTGCAACATCTGAATCAATCAGTGTATGATTTTTTATTCCCAATTAATCATTGCCTTCATCACGGTTGCCCATTACTGATAATATTTATTGTTGCTAATTTTGCATTCCATAAATGCATCCCCAGATAGGGATAGTCTTGTTTCCTTCAGGTTTAAAATCTTTTATCAAGCAATGAAAAGAGAAACTGAAATAATTTCAGCATTAACCTATCATGCTGTCAAACTTAAAGATACTTTTGGTTGGTTCTGCATGCCCCAAAAACTGATGAACAAGACATTAGAATGGCCCACTTAACAAGCTTAAGAATCCTTTGTACACAGCACAATATGATTCAGGAAAAGATACATATGTTTCTAGTAATATGCATACAAGAAAGGCCAGCACCTTTCTGTCAATTTGTTGTACAGCTTGCACATTGCTATACTGCTGGAAGATGTGTCAACACTATTTTAAATATTAGCAGGCACCCACAGTGGACAACGTTCAGCAGAGCTTCCAGACTAAGACGGACGAGGGAGAAAGATCTGCTAATGTAGTTGTAAAAATCAGTCAGTGAGAAACTTACAGGCCAACATTTGCCCCAACTTGGTTTCTTTGAACATGCCATTAGGAGGGCTCTGTCACTGGTGGAGTCACATCATGTAACGAGGTAGAGAGACAGCCAACAAGGAAGACATGGGTGAGATAACTCCAAAGACTGGCATGCCACAAACTGTTAGGATGGTGACAGACCTCGGAGATTACGAGGGTGACAAAGAAAGAAAGCTGTGTTGAATTCTATTGCAAATGAGATGACTATGAGTCAGTCAATTTGATGGCAGCTGTTTACATATTATTTATTTATACAATGAAGAAATCAGGTCCCAGTTATTCCTGGATCAAGCCCCTGTGAGTTATCTTTGATAAACTACTGAAAATAGTCTGTAGTTATCATTTGAGTGAGGTGTTCAACCTTCTGAACTCAAAGACAGAAGGAATTATCTTAACTCTTTCTGGTGAAGTTTGTTATTTTGAAGCAAAGTTATCGGTATCTTATGTGCTTTCACCCATGTCTCTTACATCTTTTATGCACCATATAGTCTTTGTTGTTGTTATTGTTGTGTGCATAGAGTGTGAACCAACTCATGGCTGACTCTTCAGTGGGTTTTCTGATGCTGTAAATTTTATGAGAGGAAGTTGTCCAGCTTTCTTCTTGGGAGGCCCTGGTAGCTTCAAATCACTAGATAAATGCAGCCTTTAGCTTAGTAGAGCAACATGCTATGCATTTTGCCATCAGAGCTCTTATAAAAATAACTTGTTTTGTTGTTGTTATGTGCCATCGAGTCACTTGCGACTCATAGCAACCCTCTGTACAAGAGCCCTAAACACTATTCTATCCTGTGCCAACCTTGCTGTCTTAAACACATTTGTTCCCACCACCCCACTCACAGAATCGATCCATCTCTTCGAAGGTCTTCCTCTCCTTCGCCACCCCTCCACTAGTCCAAGGACTAGTCCCTCCTTGCAACATGCCCAAAGTATCTCAGACAAAGCTTCAGAATCTTTGACTCTAAAGAGCATTCTGGCTTCACCCTCTCCAGGACAAACCTGTTTGTTCTCCTAGAACATGGTATATTCAAATGGTATATTTAACACTCTTCTCCAGCAGCACAGCTCAAAAGCATCACTTCTCTTTCTATCATCCCTAATCACTGTCCAGTTCTCCAATGCATAGCACGTAATTGTAAAGATAGCCCGGATCAGGTGCACCTTAGTCTCCAGCCTGACTTCATTGCTCTTCAGTACTCTTGAGAGGTCTCTCACAGCTGACTTTCCCAGTGCAATACATCTCTTGATTTCCTGGCTGCTGTTACCAAGAATATTGACTGTGGAACCAATAAACTAAAACTGTTAACTATCTCAATCTCTTCATCATCCATACTTATGCTGCCAATTGGCCTAGTAGTGAGAATCTTTGTTTTCTTGATATTGAGCTTCAATCCATATTGAAGGCTGCAGTTCTTGACCTTCTGCAGCAAGCACTTCAGGTCCTCCTCAGTTTCAACAAGCAGGGTGTGTCATCTGCATAACACAGGTTGTTGACTAGGATTATATAATTCCTATTAAACCTGTTAGATTATTACTGACATTTAAAAAAAATAAATTTATTTTGGTTCTAAATGGGTTACAGACTCAGACAATCCCCAGATAACATCATTTGTATTAGCTAGGACTCCTGAGAAGTTTGTGTGTGGCTGACCATTCTCTTCGTGTCTCAGAGAGATGCTTGCCCTGGTAATAGGAGCTATACCGCAAGTCTGTGCCCCAGCAGAGGGACCTACACCTGGGTAACTTTTTGGCAAATGGGATGAGTAAGGAGAAAACTTTTTTTTTTAATTTTCATGTCTACAGGTCTGTTTCAACTCACCCACTGCTGTTAGCTCAAAACCCTCTAGTATGCTTTTAAGAGGCTGAAACTTGCATGAGAGGAGATTGTCTATCTTTCATTGGTCCAGCAGTTAGTGGAACCACCAGAGAGGCACCACCTTTGAGTTAACAGCATAACTCTCTACTGACTAACCCTAACCAAAACTCAGTGTAGGTGCCAGCTTTTCATAGGATTGATGGGAAACTCTGGTTCATAAGCATTCCGATAAAGTGAGTTGACACACGGGTCTTTCCTCACTATGGACACTAAGGAAAATCTATGCTTCCCTTATGAGACATTTCTGCTTGTCTTACTGGTTCCAATATTCTCCAGAAAGTTATTTAACAAACATAGCCAAAAAAGACTGCTATTGTATCAACTATAACCCCTCCATGGAGAGTCCAAGGCTAGAAATCTTCACTCTTAAGGAGTGGTTGGTGGGTTGGAATTGCTGAACTTTTGGTCAACATTCAAATGTCTTAACACTGTGCCACTAGGACTTAGCAAACATTGTTGTTGCTGCTGTTGTTCTGTGCCATCAAGTCAACTATGACTTGTAGCAACACTATCAACAATAGGTCTAAACCTTGTCCTAGCTTGAGCCAATCTCATTGTCCCTGACACATGTGTCTCCATTGCCACAGTACTTTGTCAATCCACCTCAAGGGTCTTTCTTTCCTGATCTGATCTTTCACTCTTCCGAGCATGATGTCCTTTTCCAAGGATGATCCTTCCTAGTAACATGCCCAAAGCATGTTAATAAACATATGTGTTAGCCCAAAGCAGAAACTCTGTAGGCAAAAGATGCAGTGGTTTGTTCCTGTTAAAATATAGAATCTTCTTAGATAGAATCTGGAAGGAGGTCACCATGAGTCAAAACTGACTTGATGGCAGTGAGGGGAAGCATAGGAATTTACTGCTATTTGATCGTTTACACTATTGAAGGAAAATTTTATAGAATTTCACTCAATATTAATTGTCAATTGTTGATTATATGTCATTGTAATCTATACAATGACATAATTTTTAATCAGTCATGCTTTAAAGGATGCCTGAAATCCATTCAGCCAGTCTTGCAGAGCCAAAATCAAAGCAAAAATATGAGAGAAGATTTTCATAAGCTATAAGGTAAAACTGCTACTCAGAGCATTTTTATTTCGCAAATTATCTGAGAAGCTGGACCCTATGAAGAGGAATGTAGCATAAGGATTGGAGGGAGAGTCATCAATAACCTGTGTCATGTAGATGACACAACCTTGCTTTCTGAAAGTGAGGAGGATTTGAGGCACTTGTTGCAGAAGACCAAGGAATAGAGCCTTTGGTATGGATTGCTTCTCAATATTAAGGGAACAAAGATTCTTACCAATGGACCAATAGGCAGTGTCATGATGGATGGGGAGGAAATTGAAACTATCAACAGCTTCATCTTCCTTAGATCCAGAATTAACACCCTTGGTATGAGCAGTAGGGGTAAAAGGAGACATACTACACTTGGAAAATCTGCAGTTAGGGACCTTTCCAAATTATTGAGGAGTAATGATGTCATTTTGAGGACTAAGTTGCATCTGATTCAGGCCATGGTCTTTCCAATTACTATCTATGCATCGAGACCTGAATTTTGCTATTTTTACTGGAATGAGATGATATCTCATAGTTGGGTTTTTTTTTTTTTCATCTCTCTTAGAACTAGGGATTTTGAACATTTCTTCATGTGTTTGTTGGCCATCTGAATGTCTTCTTTGATGAACTGTATGTTCATATTCTGTGCCTATTTTTCAATTGGGTTGTTTACCTTTATTTTGTTGTGGTGCTCAAGTATTTTATAAATTCTAGCTATCAGCCCCTTATCTGACATGTCATTACCAAATATTTTTTCCCAGTCTGTGGCTTCCCTTTTTAAAAGATTTTTATTGATAATTATGCTGAAGGTGAAAGTGGTTTGAAAAACAGTAACTCAATCATCTAGAAAGAACATTGCCATCACTAGCCAATAAATCATTTACTTAGTAAGAGAGAGAGAAAATATGAGAGTTTATAAACATTCCTAAAAAAAAAAAACAACAGCATGAGTGATTTATCAGATAAGAGAGCAAGATTTATTATACATTATATTGTTGTTATTATATACTGTTGAGGGTGAACCAATTCATAGCTGACCTTCCAGTGGGTTTTCAGAGGCAGTAAATAAAATGGGAGGAGATTGCCCATCTTTCTCCTTCAGAGCAGCTGGTGGATTTGAACCACTTGTCTTTGGCTTGCCTTGGCAAGCTAGCAGAACTTCTTACTATCAAACCCCCAGAGCTCCCTATTGCAAACTCTAGTAATCAGAATTTAAGTGTAGTTACAAACACAACCAGCACCAGAGTTGAAACACAGATTGTTGGAGAAATGACAAAGTATTGTGCTTAACTATACAAAATAATTTTCTTCTATCGCCCCTCCTATTCTACAGAAGCGGTTTGGAGTGGAATAAGAATGTTCAGTTTGGTGGGGTTTTAAAAATTTTAATTAACAAAACAATACCATGCAAATTTTAGGGAAAATAAATTACTTCTATTGATGATGAAGTTGCTGTTCAATTGAAAGATTTTTATTTCTACATTCAGCTTTGGAAATCAGTCATTGCAGCTTCAGGAACTGAATCAGAAAACATTAGTTTAGTACTCCTACTCAATACATGCGGTTTGAATTCACCAGTTGCTTCGTGGAAGACAAATAGGCAATCAGTCGCCTCCCAGATGATGTATGCACTGCCTCCAAAACCCCTGGAGGGTCAGCTTTGAGTCATTTCTGACTCAAAGGCACACCACAACAAAAATATTTCATGAAATAATTATCGACCAGAAATTATCTGTTATTCAAAATTTAAAATCTATACAGCTATCTACCTTTATCCCTTTTTTTTTTTTTTAGGTAACTTAAAAACTTTTCCCATTCCTTCCAAAGCCATTGGTGTTTTCAAGATTTAAATTTAGTCAGTTTTTCTTATTCATGTTTCCCAGAAGGTTTGACATTTAGAATAAAAAAGTTCTAAACTGTAAAAATAATTTTAAATTCCCTTGATATTTATCCCTTCTCATACAAATTTTTCTACTTGTGTTTGCTTTCTCTTTAATTACATTTGCCATAGGGTTTGTTTGGTTTTTTTTTTACACTTTATTGCATGTACGCTTTAATATTTTTTTAATATAATAAAACTTCTATTTTTCTACTTTCTGGTTTCTTTTATCTCACTTGAATCTTTGTTATTTCCTTTGGCTTATCATTCTTCTTTCTAAACTCACTTCACTGTAGGTTAAATTATTAACTCTTTTTTAAAAGATGTTGTTGTTATTGTTTAATAAGGAAAGTCCTCCCAGGTAGATCTTTGCCCTGGGGGTGTGGTAGCCAACTTCACAGGGTTTATAGTGCAGCATGGCTTACAGACATAATAGCAGGCTATTATAGTAAACTGGGAATGGTGCTGCAACGGAGGAAGCTGAGGCTCTGTTGGAACACTTGGGATGAAAATCCAATGTGTTTGGCAAAGCAGGGAGTGAGAAATACTGTTCTGAGGATCATACATGAAGTCAGGAGGCCTGGCACATAATGAATTGGGCTGATAACGGAAAAATCAGTGGTTCAAATCTATACATCTCTCATAGGAAGAAAGATGGGCAAAGATTTCCAGCCTTGGAGAATGATGGAGGGTCATGATAAATGGAAACTAATTAGAAGGTGCCATCAAACTGAGGAGGACTCATAGCGAACCTCTGAACAACAGATCTGAACCATGTCCTGTCTTGTGTCAACCTCACAATCTCTGACACACTCGAGTTCACTGTTGCAGTCACTGTGTCAATTCACCTGGTTGAGGGTCTTACTCTCCTTGGATACTTCTCCACCTTCCCAAGCACGATGTCCTTCTTCAAGGAAAAGTCACTCTCAGCAATATGCCCAAAATATGAGACTTGAAGCTTTGCCATCATTGCCTCCAAGGAACTTTCTGGCTACACCTTCTCCAATATATATCTATTCTTTTGCTGTCCATAGGATATTTTGTACTCTTCACCACCAGCAGCGCTCAAAGGCATCAATTCTTTTGTCATGCTTATTCATTGTTCAGCTCTCAGCAGCATAGCAGGACATTGAAAAGACCATGGCCTGAACAAGGCACACCTTAGTCCTAAGATTACCATCATTATTCCTCAATAATTTGGAGAGGTCCCTGACTGCAGAATTTCCCAGCGCAATATGCCTCCCGATCCCTTGATTGCTGGTAACGAGTGTATTGATTGTGGATCCAAGTAAGATAAAGTCATTGACAAATTCGGTCTTTTCTCCATCTATTATAATGTAGCCTGTTGGTCCAGTGGTGAGAATTTTTGTTTTCTTGTTGTTAAGGTGGAATCCATATTGAAGGCTGCAGTGTTTGATCTTCTGCAATAGATGGTTCAAGTCCTCCCCACTTTCAGCAAGCAAGGTTGTGTCTTCTGCATACAGAAGGTTATTGTTGTTTTCCTCTAATCCTGGTACCACATTCTTCTTCCTAGAGTTCAGCTTCTCGAATCATTTGCTTAGCATACAGATTGAATAGGTACGAGGAAGAGTACAACCCTGACATGCGCCTTCCTTAATTTTAAACTATGCACTGTTTGTTCCACTACTCTGATCACACAATAGCCTCTTGATCTAGGTATAGGCTTCATATGAGCACAATTAAGTGTTCTGGAATTCCCTTCATGTTAATTTCCACCATAATTTGTTATGATCTGCACAGTCAAACTCATAGTCAATAAAACACAAACCTTCTTATAATATTCTTTGCTTTTACTAAGATCCATCTGACATCAGCAATGCTGTTCCTAGTGCCACAAGCCTTTATAATCTTGCTTGAACTTCTGACAGTTTTCTGTCTATGTATTGTCCTAGCTGTTTTTGAATGATTTGCAGCTGTATTTGGCTTGCATGTGATATTAAAAATGTTGTTTGATAATTTCCACATTCTCTTGAATCACCATGCTTGGGAATGGGAGAAAATATGGATCTTTTCCATTGGTCAGCTAGGCATCTCTTCTCCAAATTCGTTGGCATAGTGTGATAAGTACATCTAGGGCTGAATCTATCATTTGAAACATATCAATTGGTATCCCATTGATTCCTGGGGCCTCATTTTTACTAATGCCTTCTCTGCAGCTTTAACTATTCTATGATATTTCCAGAAATATTTCTGTGTCAACCTATTCTCTTTGGTGCAGCGATTCTGTGTATCCCTTCCATCTTCTTTTGAGGTTTGCTGGATCATTCATGATTTTGCCCATAGCATCTCTATTTGATCATACAAGTTTTAATATTTTTTTTCTTTCTTATGATTTGAAGTGACTTCTCCTTGCCAGAGGGAGCATGGTGGTGTGAGCGCAGAAATTATGGCAAGCTTTTGGAGTTGAGTGCTTTTCCGGGCTCGTGTTTGACATGCAGGTTTGCTCTGCCCCCAGGAGCGAAGCAAGCCAGGCTTGGCCTAGAGTTTAAGGCAGGAGGCGGCCTTAAACCCAAAGGGAGTGGGGCGAGGAGGCGGCTGTGTTCTTCCTGGTTGGCTCCTCCCAGGGTCTCAGTGACTTCTCCTTGCCAGAGGGAGCATGGTGGTGCAAGCTCAGAAATTATGGCAAGCTTTTGGAAAGTTTATAAAGCCAATTGCTTCTCCATTTTTATACATTTTTTATAACTCTGTAACACCCACAACGCAATTGCATTTTCTCGTATCCTCCCTCTAATTCTTTTTTTCTGTCAGTCCTTCTATCCTACCCCTTCTTCCCTTCTGAGCTTTATTCTTGAGCATATGTTGCTCTTTTGACCCTGGACAGCTAAGAAGTGAGTGCCTCCCTTTTGTTTCTGATCATGTTTCTATAGTAACTCTTCTAAGAAAACATGAACTAGACAAAAACAGTCAATTGATTCCAGGAAACCAAGCAATGGTGCCAATGGAGCTCTTGAAAGTTCATGGTGGCTGCTTTCCTTAATCAGATTCTGAGTGCTGCTGGGAGAGGTCTACCTTCACTGAGGAAAGACTAGGATTGAGATAGAGACCCAGTTTCAAGTCAAAACCTTACAGGGTTGGTTCTGGGTGTTTGGACACTGCCACATGGCTACCTAATGGTTGGAGGTATGACTTCTAGGAATCGTTAAGGTCATGTCTAAGCAAGCAATTTCCACTTATCCTTTGGAGAAAGTTAAGATAGTCTCCTTCTGCTTGATTTACAGCCTCTGAAACCCAGTGGAGGATCAGCTACAAGTTGGTTCTGACTCCATGGTATGAGTTTGAGTTTTGAGTTTGAAGGAGCCCTGGTGGTGGTTTTGCCTTATGTATTGGTAGATACCAACCTCTTCAGATGAGGCAGATCTGTTTTGATTAAAATTTACAATCTCAGAAACCCAATGGATGGTCACCAAGAGGTGCAATCCACTCACTGGTTGTAAAGCTAGTCTGGCAGCTGTGGTTATAACTACACTTTGCCTAAGGTCAAAGCCACTAGGCATGTGTATGTCCAGTAAGAAGCTGAAATGGCATTTGAGTTAAAAGTTCTACTGCAGACCACAGCCTTCCACAAACCAAGTGCTTGGGATTTTTAAGTTCCAATACAAAGCAGAAGCAATGTCTAATCCCAGAGGTGTAATTGACCAGGCAAAGGAGGATAGAAATAAAGTGTAACGTAACTGGTGGCTTGTCCAAGGGCCCACATGAAAAGTGGAAAATGCAAACTGGAAATTTGAGAACAGCAGATGTCCATGGCTGAAGGTTAAATAAATAAATAAGCAGTAATTAAAGAGAGGCCACTAAAACTCATACTATAAAAGGTGACAGTGAGGGGACTGGATAATGAAATGCCAAAGATGTTTCATGGAGAGAAATAATATTGCATTTTTACTTAGTTTTGTCTGTGAGGAACCAGACTGATGGAAGCAAGATGAGAGGCAAAGAAAAGAATTAGAGGATTGTTGTATAAACCCAGGCAAGGGTGGGCAGTGGCCTCACGTAGGACAAGTGCTGTTAGGATGGAAGAAAGGAGATTTATTGAGATGGAGTTCCTGTGGGACAGCACGTAGATTCTGACCTATAGCCACTCTCTTTCAAGAGCTGCTCTTCATTACTACTTCACAGGATTTCCTAGGCTCTCATCTTCATTGAAACAGCTCTTCAGCCCTTTTCTCCTGCAGAACCCTACAGGGGTAAGGATGGGGCCTTAAAATGCCAACGTTTTAATCCATAACCAAATGCTTAACCACTGCACCACCAGGGCTCAAACGCATTACCATTGCATCAATTTTGACCCATAACAACACTACAGGACAGGGAAACCCAAGGCTATAATATTTATGGAAACCGACCACCACCTCCTTCTCCTCTGGAATTGTTGATGGGATAGAATTGCCAAAGCGTTGGTTGGCAGAAAAGGGCTTAACCCTCAGAGGCCAAGAGGTAGCAAAGTCAAATTTATTAAGTACTCGATTGTTGTGTTTAGGAGGCATTGAGTTAACTATGACCAAGAACAACCCTATGAATACCTGATCTGAACCTTGCCCTTTGCTGTGCTATCTTCATGATCTCTGATATTATCAGCCCTTTGTCACTGTCACTGGGTAAAGTCATCTTGTTGAGGATCTTCTTCCTTTTCTCTGACCCTTCACCCTTCCTAGCATATCTTTTTTCCTCCTAACTACATGCCCAAAGTATGTGAGACTAAGTTTCACTGCCCTTGTCTCTTAGAGACACCTTGGTTGTTCTTCCTCCAAGACAGGTGTGTTTGTTTTTATTATCCATGAGATTGATTAGATGTGTGGTTGATGGAAAGGGGAAGTAAAATGTGATGCCAGATTGGGGCCTTAAACTCTGGGGGAATGGAGCAAGAATCTGAATTGGAGAGGCAGAAGCAAAAACCAAGCCAGATAAAGAATAAGACAGGCTTGGCATATGTTTATGTTGTTGCTGTTGTTGTTCTTATATGCTGACTAATCACCTGCGACTCACAGAAACAATAGCTCTGAATCCTGCTCTATTATGAGCCACTCCTACTGCCTCCAACACTTCTATCTCCATTACCCCAGTCATTGTGTCACTCCAGGGTCCTCCTCTTCTATGCTCACCCTTCACCCTTTCAAGCATGATGTCCTTTTCCAAGAACTATTCCTTTCTAGTAATGTGCCAAATTATGTGAGACAGAGCTTAAAAATTTTTGTCTCAAGGAGCAACTTGGCTTCACCTTCTCCAGGATAGACCTGTTTATTTTCTTGGTAGTCCATGGTATGTTCTATACTCTTCTTCAACACCATGATTCAAAGTCATTGATTCTTCTTCTGTCATCCTTAGTCATTGTCCAGCTCTCTGAAGCATGACAAGTAATCACAAAGACAATGTCCTGGATCATGTGTACCTTAGTCTCTAGACTGACATCATTGCTCTTCAGCACTCTGCATAAAATTTTTTAATTCTTATTTTGAGTTCATCTTCTTTATTTAAAAAAACACAGGAAGTAGCTAAGAGAATACACCATCCCCTTTTCCTTATGAATCAGGGTGAAGTCTCTCTCAAGGAGGAGTGATAGGGAATGACAAAGGACACACTGACAAAGGAGACTAATCAGAACTGGCTTTGACAAGCACTGTAGCAATGGGACAATTAAAACAGACTTTCAAGGGGGAAACAAAAAGAGGAAGGAACTGGGGAAGAGGGTAGAGAAAATAGTGCAACAATGAATGAATGAAAATCCCAAATCTCTGTGAATGTTCATTAACATTAATAAAATTTAATAAAAAAATACTGGTTCTATTTCCAGTAATAATCCAGCTGGCCTTTAGGACTGCAGGAAGTTTCATCACTTCTAGAAACCAACTCAAACTGCTAGAACCAACCCTGTTAGCGCTTCTATCAATATATTTATGATAAACCAAAAACTTCAGAGGTCTACTTTGAAATAGTTGATATTTTCAGTTAGAGAGTTCACTGAGTAAAAGACACATATGGAAGCTAATGACAAGTTTATTTTGTGATTTGAATGACACAAAAGCATTATTAAAAGGACAAAATAAACTAATATGATATCCAAACATCTCTGTTGCTCTTCTTTTTGTCATCTCCCACTGGCTACCTTGAAGAGCCTCGTCATTTAGTACTTTGATTGTATAAGTTTTTATAAAATTCCTTCTGAAGAGTATTGTATCCCTGATTTATGCATTTTATCAAAGGATAAGTCATTGGTATGTTTTTCCTGAGCATGGCTTAACCTATCTATCTCTTTGTGATTTCAATTTTAATATATTTTAGAGTCACATGTGAATATTGTGTTATACTCTTCAGCTCTATCCATCTGATGATTAACTTTGGAAGTACAATTAATAAAGCGGTATATCCACCATTATATTTTGCTAACTTGGGCTTTTTGTCAGTTCAGTATCTCCATATTTCATACTTGTGGGAATTTTTGAGGCATTCACATACAGTTAAACAAACCTTCTAGTCTCAGGAAAGAGAATTCAGTTTGTGTACCATCAGTTAAGTAGAAATGGGCTTGTTAAACTTTATTACTCATTTAAATATTATGGTATGCAGTAAATGTTTGGCTAACCTCTACCTGGCACATGCATACATGCCAAGAGGCTTTAGGAGTTTGTGCTGACAGAGTGCTGATTTCCTACCCACAAGCAAGGACAATGCCTCATTCTTTAATTCTCATCCCTGAGTGATATCTTTTGAAAGAAATCTTGTTACAAAGGGATGCTTTTACAGAGAGATGAAAGGTGACTCTAAGCACCATTTATGTTGCTGTTAGGTGCCATCAAGTCCAAATGCATTCATACCTGACTCTCCAATAGGTTTTAAAAAGCTGTAATTGACATGGCATTTACAATTTAAATGAGAAGGCATCTTTCTCTTGTGGGGCAGCTGGTGAATTTGAACCATGTACATTTAGATTGATAGTGCTTCTCCTTATCCATTAAGACACCAGAACTCCCGATACACAGCTTTAAATATGTCTAACTTGTAAACAGTTATAAAGTGTAGTTAAATGCAAACAAGATGAGAAACATGAACATTTTCAAGGCTCAATCTTAGCCAGTTTCTCACCCATTACATAATGGACATTTGGTAATGCACTTTTTAATTTTTGGTAATAACAAGTTCAAGTACTTGGCAAAGAAGAGAAAGACCCTTGATCAGGTGTATTGACCTGGTGACTATCACAATGGGCTCTAGTGTGTCAGGAAGTATGAGGATGGCATGGGATAAGACGGGTTCAAATCCACTGTTAAAAGGGTCCCTATGAGCTGTCCTTGACTCAATGGCACCTAACAATAACAACAACAAGAAGTTCAAGAGTTTTTAATTAATGGAATTGATCCTAATGACGTTTTCTCCAAATCAATTATTCTGAAAACTTTACCTGTTTTCATCCTAAGCAGTAGTCATAAAGGCTTTATTGATAATCAATTCCAGGGGCTTGTCTAATAAAAAGAAACAAAATACTAAAAAAGTATACTCTATCTATTTAGGCCACTAACACCATATGTGACACCATATATTTTTCGAGCTGTCAGTGAACATATCTACTTTTCAACCTTGAGAATTATATTTCTCTTATATATATTTCCAAGAGATCTTACAGTATGTAGTAAGAAGGGAGGAAAAAATCAATAAGTAGATTAAGTTAGATGAAGGGTTTGGATGTTGTTAGTACATACCTTTGAATTGGAACTAACCTTTAGCTGACCATCCAGTGGACTTTCAGAGGCTATAAATCCCATCGAAGGAGATCATCCCTCTTTCTCCTATGGAGCAGCTGGTGCATGCCTTTGGGATCGCAGCACAGTTTCTTACCACTAGGCTACCAGAGCTCAAGTTTAGTTAGATAAAGTAATTAATTACATGAATCAACATTAATTGCCATAAAACAAAATTCCTATGATTGAATGAAAATGCAATATGCTTTTAAGTTCTCACTTAAATAAAAGAAAAAAGGCTAAATAGAAACAACATATTTTTTAAACATTGAACATTCCCTTGAATTTTGAATCGACCTTTTCCATTTTAACCACTTACCTAACATCAGATCTGTTGTTCATAGAGTTTCTATGAGTTGGATTTAATTCCTAGCACCTAACAACATACACGCTTGCATGTGTCTAAGTGCACACAGGCCTGCACACATACTGCATGAGTATATCAGGGTTCGTTAAGTGGGAGTTTTCACCACTCTGTGACCCCTGGGAGTTTCCTAGTCTCACCCACAGGCGAGCATGGTTCTGGCAGTCCTGGAACCTGAAGAAAGAAAGACAGGCTCCAGCAGCCCAGAAACCAATACCAAGTGTGCCAGAGAGGTTATAAGGAGCAATAGCAATTGTCTGTCATAAACCGCACTGCAGGATAAAAAAATACACCCACATTCTTATCAAGTCTTCAGATTTTTTAGTTGTTGCCAAACTTAGCAATAATTTGCCTTCACTGAAGGAGGCACATTGTAAAAAAAAAAACAAAACAACCTTGTTTTTATTGTTGTTGAGTCAGCAATATTCCAGCAATGGAGAAAATGCAAACAGGTGCTCCTTACAGGTAAGGAGGGTGATATTTTGTCTCATATGCTTTGGGCACATTTCAGGAAGGGCCAGTCCTTGCCAAAAGACATTCAGGTAAAGATCAAGGGTCAGATGATGAGAGAAAGACTCTCAAGACAAATTTACACAGTGACTGTAAGAATAGTCTCAAATATGTCAGAGATTATAAGGATGGCATAGAAAGGAAGGTTCAGATCTATTGTTCATAGGGTTGCTATGAGCCAGAGTCGACTCATCAGCTTTTAGAAACAACAACAAATTAGTGAATAGGTGATGTTTTGTTGTAATGAGAATTTTCAGAATCAGATCTTTCAACATGATCTGTCTTAGTCAGAAAGCTTCACTGAAACACCTATAAGAGAATGAGCAGATTTGTTCTGGAGAGGATTAAACCAGGCTGCTCCTCAGAGGCAAGGATTCTGAAGCTTCATCTGACATATGTTGGGCATGTTGCAAGGAGGGACCAGTCCTTGGAGAGGGACGTCATGCTTGGAGGTGTTGAGGGACAGCGCAGGCAAGGAAGACTCTTGATGAGATGCATGGATTCACTGAGTGGGTTAATGAGGGTAGGTGTGTCAGAGACAATAAGATCGGCATAGGATAGAGCAGGATATAGGACTGTTGTAAGGTCGCTATGAGTCACAGGTGACTCGATGGCACATAACAACAACAACAACTACATAGGTACATATATAGGAAACTTCCAGAAATTCAAGAAGGAATTAGAAGAGGTCATGGCACCAGGGATGGCATTGCTGATGTCAGATGGATCCTGACTGAAAATAAAGAATACCAGAAGAATGTCTACTTGTGCTTTATTGACCATGCAAAGACATTTGACTGTGTGGAGCATAGCAAGTTGTAGCTGACATTGAGAAGAATGACAATCCTAGAGGATTTGATTTTGTTCGTGTGAAACATATACCTGGACCAGGAGGCTGTTCTGTGAACAGAGCAAGGGAACACTGCATGGTTTAGAATTAGGAAGGGAGGACATCAAGATTGTATTCTCTCTTCATACCTATTCAATCTGTATGCTGAGCAAATTATTCAAGAAGCTGAGCTCTATGAGGGGGAATGTGGCATCAGGATCTGAGGGAGACTCATAAATAACCTGTACTATGCAGATGACGAGATGACACCTCCTTGTTTGCTGAAAGTAAGAAGGACTTGAAACACTTGTTGCAGAGGATTAAGAAATGCAGCCTTCAATATCAATTACATCTCAACATCAAGATAGCAAAGATTCTTACCACTGGACTGATAGGCAACATCACAGTGGATGAAGAATAAATTGAAACTGTCAACAGCTTCATCTTGCTTAAATCAACAATTAACACCAGTGGTATCAGCAGTCAGGAAATCAGAAGACATATTGCACTGGGAATAAATGTAGTTAGGGGCCACTACAAATTATTGAGGAGTAATGATGTCAGTTTGAGGACTAAGGTGCCTCTGATTCAAGCCATGATATTTCCAGTCACTTGCTATGCATCTGAGAGCTGGACAATGAATAGGGATAACAGAAGAATAATCAATGCCTTTGAGCTTTGATGTTTGAGAGGAGCACTAAACACAGACAACCAAAAGAGCAAACAAATACGTTTTGGAAGGGTGCAGCTGGAGTGCTCTTTGGAGACAAAGATAATGAGTCTTAGCTTCATTTACTTTTCATATGTTGCTAGGAAGGGCTGTTCCTTGGAGATGCTTGAAAAGGCAGAGGGTCAGCAAAAGAGAGCAAGACCTTTGACCAGGTGGATTAACACAGTGACTGCCGCAATGGGCTCTAATGTGTCAGGAAGTGTGAAGGTGGCACAGGTTTGGACAGGGTTCAGATTGGTTGTTCATAGGATTGCTATGTACTGGACTGGAAAGCACCTAACAACAATATGGCTTAGCTTCCATCATCACAGCAACATGCAAACCACCGTAGAACAATAAACTGACAGAGGAGAGGTACAGGCTTTCCTTACCACTCCCTAGGTCAATTGCTTACTTACCACAAAGCAGTAGCAATTTCTTTCCAAGGAAGTAGTTTTGCTAATCTCTGATAAAAAATGCTTTCTCACAGTCTCTGACACTTAATTTTGTCTTGTTTCCTAATGGGAAGAATTCTTGATTCCTTTAATGTTGTTGTTGTTGTTGTTGTTGTGCTAGATGCCGTCAACTCAACCCGAGGAGCAACAGATCTGACCTTGCCGTAACCTGTGCCGTCCTCCTGATCTCTGCCACGCTCAAGACCATTGTGGCAGTCACGGTATCTCACTGATGATCTTCCTCTTCTTCGCTGACCTCTTTCCTTTTCAAGCATGATGTTTTTCTCCAAGGATTAGCCCCTCCTGACAACATGCCCAAAGTATGTGAGACTAAGTGACACATATTATTAAGCACATACTCAAAGTAAATATTTGCTGCTCAAATTATCTTGCAATCCATCTCATGTCTTTATTTTTTCCAAGTCAAAGGTTTTGAACCATATTCAGAGGAGACTTCTGATGGACTGTGAAACAAAGCAACAGTGGCATCTCACGTGGTTCTGTATGCACATTGAAAACACTCCCCTGTCAGTCTAAAGTGCACCTTTGCCACCTACTCGTGCAGTCCACAAATCGGTCGCACCTGTGCAAACTGAAACTTGATAGAAACGCAGAATCAGGGCTCCTCCCAAAATGGAATCAGAATCTCTATCTCAACAGGCTCTTCCTTCTCCTTGTAGGAACTTTCATGTTTGAAAAGGACTTGGTAAGCCAGCCTTGACTTAGATATATCTAGTAATTTTCATCTTTGTGCTTTACTTCAGAGTACACTGAGACTTTTGCAGCAGCCGTCTTAAAAAGAAAATAGAGTATGAGAATTCAATTTGAGGCTTTTGTTATAAGCTGCCATCACATCCATTTCAAATGGGCCTGGGCCTTTGGGATCCACAGGAATTTCACTGGCTGATTTTTGGAAGTAGAGCCACACCTCTCCTCTTAGTCTACTTTGGCCTAGGAGCGCCACTGAAAATTGTTCGGCTTCATAACAGCATACAGACTTCCACTGGCAGTAGCGGTGTGCATGAAGTGTGTCAGCCAGGAACAGAACTCAACTCTTCAGCATGGAAGGGAGAATTCTTACACAGAATGAGAATTCTATTATTGTCCTCTAAATCTGGAATACAAATCTGAACAATTCTTCAAAGTTGTTCCATCATCATATTCTAGAAGATATACTTATTTACAATCATCTATATGTTCAATTCTCTTAGAATTTCCTCTGTTAAGGAGGAAAAGCCCTAGTTGTCATTGAATCAGTTCTCACCCAATTATGAGGGACTTAAAACATGCATGATAGAGTTTTCAGTGATTTGTTTTTTCAAATATTGATTGCTAGAACTTTCTTCTGAGGTGTCAATTGGAATATTTGAATAAACAATATCTTGGCAGTAGCCAATTCTGCTAAGCATTTGCCCAGGGACCCATAGCTTGACATGGGTTGGTTCTATTGTCACTCAATGACACTGGATAGCGATAACATTGGAAACCATTCTTTTTTTTTTTTTTTTTTGTAATTAAAAAAAAATATTTATTTTATACTGATTTATTTACAAGGTTCAAATACATTATCTTTCTCACCAGATCTTTTCTGTTTCCTTCACACACACATGTATACACACCCCCCAAATCAAATTGTACAACTCTATGATAAGAGAAGACATTGTTTTAATAAAACCTGATACTACAAAAATTTGTAAGCCCTAACCAAGTGATTTGCAGAAGATCATACATGTTCAATGAAATGACTTATAACTTCTTATTCTCAAAAAAGTTAAAAGCAATCTATTAAAATTGTCTCATGTCTTGCAGGTGAAACAGTTGCTCTTTATAGTCTGTTATCTTTGCATTTTTATTCAGTAGGTTATAGTCATTTTCCTTTCTGTTCTCCCATCGTTTTTTCCTTTTGTTTTTTTTTAGAAGTGAAAGTCAGCAATTTTATTAGAACACATACGTTCCGGAGAGTGAGCTGAATCATTTTTTCCACAAGTATAGAGGGTAAAAGAGCTCTTTCCCATAGCATTTGACTCACAAGGATAGTCACATATAACCATCCAGTTTGCTCCGGGCCTACTATACCCTCTACAACTGGATCAAGGACAGAGATACAGTGTGGGGGTAACTACTTCTCAAAGAGCTGGAGGCACCAAGAGTAGATGAGGTGTGGACAGCAATCCCCCATAGAAATGTTTCTAAACCCCCCCTTCACCAATACCTTGGTATTTACCGTTGTCCCTTGATTGATCTGAAACTCCTTTGCCAACAAATTTCCTAACGCCAGGAGCTGTGTCCCTGAGTGTTGCGTGACAAGGCATTACCGGGTTTTAAGAGCAGCCCTTCTGGGGACCTACATTTGCCCTGCAGCAGCAAAGTCTAGTTGGCAGAATCTACTGAGCACAGTCAGATCCATACACGGAGCAGACAGAGGCCAAGTGCGTGCTGCAATATGGGAAGAGATCCCAGCTCCCCAGCGTGGCAGGAGCCAGCCTGCTCACAAGTCTCAAGGGACAGAAGATGGGGCCTGGAGCGCTGCTTTCTAGGAGAAGCATAACGAATGCATTTGCATGCTGTGTCTTTACTGTTTACAAACCATTTCCAGATTCATCTATTTATTCAACAAGTGTTTGCTGAGAATTTATTATTGAACAAAAAGGACCCCTGGTGGCAGAGTGGTTAACCAAACCCCTAGTCCCTCTGGAAGAGAAAAAGCATGCCAATCTAACCTATGTAGATTATACCCTGGAAAGCCTATGTGCAGTCCTATAAGGTATCTATTAGTTGAAGTAGGCAACAAGTTTGTTTGATTTATGGTGCCTTCGTCTGACATACTTTGGACGTGTTGTAAGGAGGGACAGGTCCTTGTAGAGGGACATCGTGCTTGGTAGGGTGGACGGACAGCGCAGGAGGGGAAGGCCCTCTATGAGGTGGATGGATTCAGTGACTGGGGTATTTGGGATGGGTGTGTCGGAGAAAGTGCAATCAGCACAGCATAGAGCAGGGTTTAGGGCTGTTGTACACAGGGTCGCTATGAGTCGCAAGTGACTCGAGGGCACATAACAACAATACCACCTAACATCTTACAAATGGCCATTGGGAGAGGGACTTTTGAATTGACTGATAAAGATATAATGACCTCTAGTGGCTTAATGATAAGGAATTGCACTGCTATACCAAAGGTACATGGTTCAAATCTACCAGCTGCTCCATGGGAGAAAGATGAGCACTCTCCTCCTGTGCAATTTACTGCCTCTGAAATCCCACCAGAAGGTCAGCTATGAGTTGGTTCTGACTCAATAGCACACAACAACATAGAAAAGTAAAGTATTGCAACTCCGAGGCACTTAGTTGTCTAAGAAAATTGTTCCACACCCAGGCAAACTGTCGTTCAGAAAGGGAAGTAGTGTTTCAATAATTAAGTGGTAGAATGTCTGCCTTCTATTCAGGAGACCAAGGTTCAATTCCCTGCCAAGGCTCTTCATACTTCATGGAGGCTTGTCTGCTGCTACAAATGCTGAATGGGTTTGCACAGAGCTCCCAGCCCAAGATGTGCTAGAAAGAAAGACTTGGTGATCTGCTTCAGAAAATCAACCAGTGAAAATCCTATGTGTCACCACTGATGGATTTGTCACCAATCATGAGGATGGTGAAAGACTGAGTGGCCTTTCTTTTCACTATACATGAAATTGCTGTGAGCTGAGAGCCTGCCCACTAGATAGCAGCTCATAACTAGAGAGTAAGATGTTTTCTGACTTCACCTGAGCAGTAACTATTCTGGTTCTCTCCTTAATCCTATCTCACGGCACCCAAACAAAGCCTCTAATGAAGACCTGCATCAAGCAAACTCCATTGAGAAGCACTTGGGTTACACCTTCCATATAAGCTCCCACATGGTTTCCAAGAGCAGACAGCACCGTGGAAGCAAGGACATAAACTACAAGAGAGTTTTCCAAGGCAGAGGCTGAGTGACGAGGGAGATGCAGCTTGAGAAGGGCTGCTCCTTCTCCAGGAAATGGGGTCGGTCTGTTTGTCTTTTTAAAGTAAAATACATAAATGCACACATAAATAACATAAATGCAGCCTTGTCATGGCACTCACTTACTGGTGACAGGTTGAGAAGATTCTGTTAACCTGAAAAAGGCTAGTAAGCACTTGTTGTGTTGTTGTTAAGCATCGTCGAGTCGTAGGCGGCTCATAGCAACCTATGAATGAAAGACCTGAACACATATCATTTTTATCCTCTCTCCAGGTCCATAGGGTTTCTGGGGGCAAGCTATTTTGGAAATGGATGCTACTTCTGCTTCCAAGCTTGTTTTAATCAGGGAGCTCCACCAAATACTGTCCACCGTGGGTAACCATTATCACATTTGACACATCAGTGTCACATTGTTCAGCTTCACAGCAACCATGAGTTACCTCTGTACAGCAAGTGGACAGACCAGAGCTATAAGACCTAGAAAAATGTTTGACCAAAACCAGTTAAAAATAAGCCTGAGAGCTGTGGATTAAAGTCACCTACCTTTGGCTTGGTAGCACCACTTTCTGTCCACTAGGCCACCTGATCTCTCGCTAACATGCCATTTTAAAATTGTTTCTGCACCAATGAGTAAGAGGGTTGCTCTTCTCTTCCCTTGGCTGATCACACCCATCCCCACCTACATCTTCCTCCCTTTTAATGCATTCCACCTAAATCTCCAAATGGCACTCCCACATCACTTCCTACAGGTCAAATACCAGCACTATGAGCTACATTTTCCTCTCTGTTCCCTAAGGGGAAGGAAAACCATGCATGCACTTTCAGAATGATGACCATCTCAAGTGGAGGCATAGTCATGTAAGGCTGTTGCTGTCCTCTGCAATCTAAGTTAACAAATGAAGGGCTCACCCAACCAAAACCAAGCCAATTGCCCTGAAGTCAATTTTGACTCATAATGACCCCACAGAGTGGCGTTTACAGAAGCAGACATCTCTCACTCACAGAGTGCTTGAAGGGTTTGAACAGCCAACCTTTTGGTTAGCAGCCTAAGTACTGTATCACCAGGCAGAGGGAATTTATTCCTGTCCATGAAGATACACATCTTAGGGATTTTAAAAGTTATTTGATACACTAAGGTTATGTCTTTTTTGTTAAAGTTGAGCACATTTGCTGAGGTTAAACTGACCAAATGATTCTGTTTAGAGGAATAGGAAAGGCATTATAATAGACACCAGAGCACACCACTAAGCTCTTGTGTATATGTGGACAAGTCTCTTGATTTCCTTCTGTTGTCTTACCAGTAAAATGGAGATGATATCAACTTCTGCACTGCTGTAACACATGTTTCAAATCCTAAACTCAGTGTTTCTGGTAGGTGTGGTCAAGTCTACCACAACCTATAGAGACCCTATGAACAGCATATCTGTCCTTTACTACACTGTGACATCTTTATCATCTCTGATATACTTGAGCCCATTGTTACAATCACTGTCAGTCCATCTTGTTGAGGATCTTCTCTTTTGCTGACCCTGTTTATATGATGTCTTTTTCTAAGGACCAGCCCCTCCCAACAATATGTCCAAAGTATGTGAGATGAACTGTCAGTATCCTTTTCTTTAAGGAACAAAATTAATACTGTGACTGGGGTAATGGGGGTAGGTGTGTCAGAGACACTGAGATTGGCACAGGATAGAGCAGGATTTAGGGCTTCTGTACATAGGGTCTCTATGAGTCATAGGTGACTTGATGACACATAACAATAATAGCAACAATATATCTTTAGGAATGGGGAAAAGTTGCTTAACATATGTTCACATAATAACATGTTTATTTACTGGCTCTTCAACTTAATACTTCTCTTTTCCTAAATGCACTTATGTAATTTAATTATATGTTGATTTTAAATATATAAAAACAAAAACCTAGAAAAATTAAATAAAGGTTATTTTTTCCACCTTAAAAAAAGTTTTTCAAAGTAGATTTTATAGATTTTCATTGTTTCGTTGTTGGTAGTTGTTGAAGAGTGGGTTATAATTCACAGGAACTTTAGGTGCAAGAAAACACATCTATCAAATCTTATATCATCTCCGTGATTTTTTATGTTGAAGCCTTTTGTGTCAATCCATTCATTGAAGATTTCCCTCATTTTCAGAGTCAAACTCCTAATTTAGGGAGCTCTGATCTGATGGTTTAGTATGTAGGAATTTGCACTACTAATCCAAAGACAGCCTTTCTGGTGGTTCAAATTCACCAGCAGCTGCACTGAAGAAAGATAAGCCAACTCCTGCCGTGCAAATTGTGATCTCAGAACTGCAATGGAGGTGATCTGTGAGTCAACTCCAACTCACAGCCATGAGTTTGAAAGACTGCTGGTTTAACAAACATGATGTCATTTTCTAGCAATTTCTCTTTCCTGATAATGGTCCAAGGTAAATGCCATAAAGTCTTAGCCAGCCTCCCTTCTAAGAAACATTCTAGTTATAATTATCCTTAAAGATGTAATTGGTTAGTTTTAAAGAGTAGATCAGCTCTTGATGCACAGAAAATAACGGAAAATAGCGTGACCTAATCAGGCACACTTTAGTTTTCAAACTGATATCAGCCTCCTTTAATATTTTGGAGAGGTCTCTTACAGAAGACTTGTCTAAAGCAATATGTCTCCTTATCTCCTGACTGCTGGTACCCAAGGGGTTTGATTGTGGATCCAAGCAAGAGGAAATCATTGACAATTTAAATCCTTCTTCCATTTATCATGAGGTTGTCCACAGCCTCAGTGGTAAAGTTCTTTGTTTCCTTGATGTTAAGATACAATTCAGCATCATAGTCACATGTAAACTAGGTGCTGTCAACTTGACTACAACTCATAGCAGCCCTTTGAACAGTGGATATGAACGCTGCCCTCTCCTTTGTCAGCTTCACCACCTCCGGCACATTCAAGACCATTCAAGACCACTGTTACTGCATTAGTCCATCTTGTTGATAGTCTTTTCCTCCTTCTCTGACCTTCCACTTTTTCAAGCATGATGTCCTTTTCCAAGGACTGGCCTTCCTAACAATGTGTCCAAAGCATGTCAGGTGAAGTTTCATTAAGGTAGATGATGGTAGTTATTGCTACTCTTTAAGTTATGAAATGTTTCCAGTAGTAGATGCTTTAGGATCTTTGGCTCTATTTCAGTGTCTATTCTTGGTCTTCCCGTGTTACAACATCTCTCTTCCCCTCATTTCTGCTTACTTAATCTGTGCTATTCTGGAGTTCAAAACTGGGTTTTGGCCATGCCAAATCTATCTTCTCTCATTGTGATCCAATTGGAACAGACTCATAGCTGTTCTTCCAGTGAGTTTTCAGAAGCTGTAAATCATACTGGAGAATCTTTCTCCCAAAAAGCAGTTGGTGAATTGAAATTTCCCACCTTTGGATTGACAGTGCACCTCCATCTGGAAGGAGTAAAGGGTCTGACTGCCAGAACTCCCTCCTTTACCAGTAACTCTAGAAATTCCTTGATTCTTTAGCTTGTAGACATTCCTCATGTGATCTTCCCATTCATCTATCTACACCTATGCGTCTTTAAAAGGCATTTGGAGAGTCAGTTTTCCATTAATTATTATTAGGAGAACATTTTTCATATGCTTATATAAGACAGTAATTTCAGAAGTTTCTACCATTTGTTCTTGGCTAATGTATGTCTTTCTGATGAGGTAGAAGATGCAGGAAAATATGCTTAATTATTGAGATATTATTTCCTCCTTTTACTTTATTGACATCTGCATTTATTGTGAAAAAGTAAAGGTAGCAAAACTACCACCTTCTGCATCAGAAAAAGACTGCAGTAGGAGTAGTGTTCCTCATAACATTGCACTTGCAAAAAAAGTAAAAAGGGCAGTTTCATGTCTCCAGTGAAGCAGGGGAAATTACTAATTTAACACTGACTGCTGAAGAAGATCTGATGCCCTTGCTGCAAAAGGTCAAGGACTGTAGTCTTCAACATGGATTGAAGCTCAACATCAAGGAGACATAGATTCTCATCATTGGTTTAATTGGCAGCACCATAATAGGTGGAGAAGAGATTGAGGCTGTTAGCAATTACAGCTTTCTCGGATCCACAATCAACACTCTTGACAAATCAACACAAAAGACAAATTGCATTGGGAAAATCTGTTGTCATGGACCTCCCCAGAGTGCTGAAGGGCAATGATGTCAGCCTAAAGATAAAGGTGCACCTAATCCAGGCAACTGTCTTCTCAATTACTTGTCATGCTTCAGAAAGTTGGACAATGACTAAGGATGACAGAAGAAGGATAGATGCCTTCAAGTTGTGATGCTGGAGAAGAGTCTTGAACATACCATGGATTGCCAAGAAAATAAATCAGTCTATCTTGGAATGGGTGAAACCAAGTGTCTCCTTGAAGGCTAGGATTTTGAAGCCCTGCCTCACTTACTCTGGGCATATGGCCAGGAGAGATCAGTCCTTGGAGAAGGGCATCATGCTCAGAAGGATGGAGGGACAGTACAGGAGAGAAAGACCCTGGATGAGATGGATTGATATAGTAACTGGGGCAATGGGGGTTGGTATGTCAGAATTAGTAAGACTGGCTCAGGACAGGGAAGGGTTAAGAACTGCTATATACAGGGTCCCTATACATCACAGGTGACTCAATAGCACATAACAACAATAACAGGTTTGAAAGCAGGAGTGACATCCACTTCCTAAATAACATGCTTTCAGAAATTCTATGAACTTTGAGAAATGTCGATAGTTGTAGAGGAGCTTCAGGCCTTTTGTTCATAGGGTCACTATGAGTCATGCTTGACTTGAAGGCAGTCAACAACAATACATCTTTTCAAAATTCTGCAATACAAAATAGGAAATATTCACATGAACAAACTCTACTCATTGTTATCCTGTTGCAATCAACTCAGAGTTGGCCCTCCATTGGGTTTCTAAGGCTTTAAATTGCATGGGAGGAGATCGCCCATCTTTCTATCAAATGTGACTGATGGATATGAACCACCAGACAAGTATCACCTTAGCAGGACAATTACGTACAATTACTCACTAACAGTATATTTTAGTTATCCAGCTGCAATTATGTCCATTCTAATTCCTAGTGAACTCATGTGTGACCAGGTAAAACTATTCAAGTATTTTCAGAGACAATTCAGCTTTGGGTGGACTTGAACTGACAAGCTTTTGGTTAGTATTCAAGCATGTTAATGTTTTGCACCACTCAGGAATCCCTTTTCAAACATACAGTTACTTGAATTTCAAACTGGCAGCACCATAATAGGTGGAGAAGAGATTGAGGCTGAAATAATTTTTTTTTCATTTCAAGAAAATTCACAATAAGCTATCATTATTCAGACTTGAGTATTTGACAGTCTTTTTCTTAAGGTTAAATGAAAAAGAGACCTTATTACTTCAAGGGGGAAAAATGCTGCCAGTGATAAAATTTTAATCTCTAAGCAAAAATTAAAATTTTCCAAAACTTGTACCTGCTACATGAGCTATGGAGGCTTAGTGGCAAGGAATTGCATTCCCAACTCAAAGGTACGTGATATGAATTCACCAGCTGCTTCATGAAAGAAGGATGGGTATTCTCCTCCTGTGAGAATTATAGGCTCTGAAAACCCATGAGAGGGTCAGCTATTGGTTGGTTCTGACTCAATGATACATAACAACACATCTGTTATTATTGTATTATTTTTACGTGTACCATCAAATCAGATCTGACTGGTTCAGGAGGTGATTGCCCCCTCCTTCTCCAGCAGAGCATCTGGTGGATTTGAACCATGTACTTCTGGGATTGCAGTGCAGCGTCTTGCCACTAGGCCACCAGAGCTCCCTTTCACGTCTGTTATTATAAACCTAGCAACCTTCCAATAATTTGGTATTTTAAAAAAATTAGGTGGATGAAAATACCAAATATGATTGTTTGATTAATTCAATAATATATTGTACAGCAAATGCGCCACTATTTGGAAGATACCCACTACTCAGTGAATTAGTATTTCCCAATTATCAGTGCACTGTGAGACAAAACAGGCTTGAACATCTTCCAGACCCTCTCCTCTCAGAATCTGAGGAAACAAGTATCTGGAAGTGGTGAGGGTGGATCTCCCCAGCCCTCAGCTCTTGGCTTCCCAGAGGACAAGTTTCAAGTCTGCAGAAATATCCACAGCTTTGCAGAAAATAGGAATATATATTTGGTTAACACACTTCAAGTTGTTTTGGTGGAATTCAAATGACAGTTTAGAATTTACAAAATATGATATAGTATGAGATGCACTAAAAGCATATAGAGACATCCACATGGTTCACTCACAATAGCTCTGTTGTTGTTGTGACCTTCGAGTCAAAACTGACCTATAGCTGGCCCTTTAGCAGATTTTCAGAGGCTGTAGATCACACGGGAGATGATTGCCCACCCTTATCCTGTAGAGCAGCTGGTAACCTCGAACTGAATACCTTTGTGTTGGAAGTGGGACTCCTTACCACTAAGCCACCAGAACTCCTTCACAAGAACTCTATGAGATAGATGTTACTATCTCCATTTTATGGGTGAGGTAACAAGGCACAGAGAAATAAAGCACCTTATGTAATATCACACAAGAGGAAGCAACAAAAGTCTTATTTGAAACAAGGAGTTTGACTCCTGAGATTCAATCACTACAAGGCCACACCATTAGTTACAGTGTTAGCTCACAACCAGGAATGAGTTAAGGCTAAAAGTTCCTAACTAGAGTTCCACATGACTATTAATGTTGCCTTTGAAGGAATAGATCTAGATAAAAAGCGGTAGTGAAACTGTACTATTTACTGAGCATTTGCCTGTATGAATCACAACAAATTGTGGTTAACTTCAATGAGAATGGGAATCCCAGAATACTTAATTGTGTTTATGTGAAAATTGTACTTGGACCAGGAAGCATTCCTCAGGACAGAGCAGGGAAACACTGCATAGTTCAAAATCAGGATGGGAGTGTGTCAGGGATGCAGTCTGTCTCCATACCTTTTCAATATATATGAAGAATAGAGCATTTGGAAGGCTGGGCTGTATAAGGAGAAATGTGGCATCAGGATTGGAGGAAAACTCATCAACAACCTACAACATGCAGGTGACACAACTTTGCTTTCTGAAACTGAGGAGGACCTGAAGCACTTGCTAGAAGGACTATAGTCTTCAATATGGATTGAAGACGAAGATTCTCACCACTGGGCCAATTGGCAGCACCATAAAAGATGGAGAAGAGAGAAGAGATTGAGGTTATAGTTACAACTTGCTCAGCTCCACAATTAACACTTTTGGCACCAGCAGTTAGGAAATCGAAAGAATAATTGTATTAGGTAAATCTGCTATTAGGGACCTTTTCAGAGTACTAAGAAGCAATGATATCAGTTTAGAGACTAAGGTGTGTCTGATCTAGGACATGATCTTTGAAATCACTTGCTATGCATCAGAGAGCTGGACAGTGACTAAGGAATACAGAAGAATTGATGTCTTTGAGTTATGGTGCTGGGGAAGAGTCTTGAATATGCCATTGAATGTCAAGAAAACAAATAGGTCTGTCTTGGAAAGGGTGAAACCAAGTTTCCCCTTGTGGGCTAGGATTTTGTAGCTCTATCTCACATACTTTGGGCACATAACCAGGAGGGACTGGTCCTTGGGGAAGGACCTCATGCTCAGAAGAGTAGGGGGACAGCATAGGAGAGGAAGACCCTGGATGAGATGGATTGATACAGTGACTAGGGCAATGGGGTAGGTGTATTGGAGTCAACAAGACTGGCTCAGGACAGGGCAAGCTTCAGAGCTGCTGTACATAGGGTTGCTATGCTTCACAGGTGACTCAATGGCACACAGCCTCAATAACAACATTGAGCAACGAGTGGAAAACCACTGAAGACTGTCCCTTTGCAGAAAGCCTTTAGTATAGAATGATGAGGTTCCCAGGCTGCTTCTTCATGTCCCCTGATGTTTCAAGCACAGCTGTACAACAAAGAGGAATATGCTGTTGAGGAATATACTCCAAATTCAGATGGTTTCCTTCCTCATTCCAGATAAATTGTGTTAATGCACAACCTATTACCTAATGGGACTCTGTCTTAACTTCCTTCTCCCTGACCTTCTATGGAAAACAATAAAGATGGGAGAAACCCACACAGTATCTACTTGACTATTTCAGGAGAAATTCTCACCAGGAAGCCCATGCTTTTTTCTGGTCTACTGAGCCAAAATTTCCATCCAGTGTGTATGTTAATGAAGTTTGCACACATTTCTTAATACAAAGCTTTTCCTAGAAAATGCAACTGGAAACAATGACAGTCTTCACAGAAGGTGACACTGATGAGTCTATGTCCTATTAAAAGTAGCTGTTGTTACTCTTGAGAAGGTAAAGCCAAGCTGCTCCTTGGAGGCAAGAGCTTTGAAGCTCTGTCTCACAGACTTTGGGCATGTTGCCAAAGGGGGAGCAGTCCTTGAAGAGGTACATCATGCTTGGAAGAGTGCAGGAGAGGAAGACTCTGGATGAGATAGATTGACTGGGTAATGGGGATAGGAGTGTCGGAGATGGTGGAATTGGCTCAGGATAGGACATGGTTCAGAGCTGTTGTACATAGGATCGCTATAAGTCACAAGCACCTCAACAGCACATAACTACAACATCAGTTAGGTACTTACAAGATGACTACAATTCATTGTGGCCCTTGAATAACACCTCAAAGGCTTGACCTACCCAGCACCATCCTCCAGTCTCCATCATGCTCAAGCCCATGGTTGCAGTCACTTTGTCGAGGGTCTTTTTCTTTCTCAATGACCTTCCACTTCTCCCAACATGATGCATCTTTCTAATGACTGGTACTTCCTAAAAACGTAGCCAAAGTATAGGAGACAAAAATCTTACCACCTTTGATTCTTAGGAGCACACTGGCTACACTTCATCAAACAAATACATTTATTCTTTTGACAGTCCAAACTACAGAGTTCTTTCACAACACTTCAATTCAAATGCTGCATAGTGAACTGAACTTGGGGGGAGGGATTGTATAACAATGAAAGAATTTTTCTTGTACTTTTCAAAGAGAAGAATGAACTGGGGGAGGGGTAGGCAGAGAGAAAAGTGCAACAATGAATGAATGAACGAATGAAAATCCAAAGTCTGTAAATGTTCATTAAAATTAATAATAATAAAAAATATACATAAAGGAAAAAAAGATAAATCAAAAGCCATGTTGAACTGGGAAATCAACTATCAAGGACTTCTCCAATTTACTAAAGAGAAAAAATAACAATTTAAAGGGTATGATGCATATGATCCAAGCCATGGTCTTTTCAATTACTCTCTATGCATCTGAAAAGTAGACAACGAATAAAGATTCAATATCCTTTTTTTTTAAAAAAGCATCAATTATTTTTCAGTCTTCCTTTTTTCACTGTTCAACCTTCATATCCATATGAAGCAATTGAAGAAGGCCATGGCTTGGAGGAGGGACACTCTTGTCTTTAAACCGATAGCTTTTCTCTTTAGCACTTTAAAGAGGTCCATGACAGTAATACTCCCCATTATTGTTGCTGTTCACTGTTGAGCAGACAGACCTATAGCTGACCCACAGAGGCAATAAATGACACAGGAAGAGATTGTCCATCTTTCTCTCACTGAGCAGATAGTGGATTAAAACCATGAACTTTTGGCAGTGCAATTTCTTACCACCAAGCCACCAAAGCTCTCAGATTTGTCTAACATAACATACTTTGATTTCTTGACTATTGCCATCATGGATTTTTACTGTGGATCCAAATAAAACTAAATCCTTGAAAACGTCAATCTTTTCTCCATCTGTCAAGAGCCACCTATTGGTTCAGTGTTGAGATCTTTTATTCTCTGTAAGTATAATCCATAACAAATTGTGGCCAACAATTAAAAGAATGGGAATCCTAGAGCACAGTGTTCATGCAGAACCTATACCTAGACCAGAGGCTGCACTGCATGGTTTAAAATTGAGAAGGGAGTGTGTTTGGGTTGTATTCTCTTTCTATACCTATTCAATCTGTATGCTGAGCAAATTATCCAAGAAGCTGAACTCTCTGAAGAGGAGTATGGCATCAGGACTGGAGAGTGACTCATCAATAACCTGTGTTATGCAAATGACACAACCTTGCTTGCTGAAAGTGAGGAGGATTTGAAGCACTTGTTGCAGAAGATCAAGGAATGCAGCCTTTGGTATGAATTGCATCTGAATGTCAAGAAAATAAAGATTCTTACCACTGGACCAATAAGCAACGTCATGATGGATGGAGAGGAGACTGAAACTGTCCACAGCTCCATCTTGCTTGGATCCACACTTAACACTTTTGGTAATACACTTAACACTTATCTCCAGCAATCAGGAGATAAGAGATGCATTGCACTGAAGAAGTCTGAAGTTAGGGACCTCTTCAAATTATTGAGGAATGATGAATAGGAATTGAAGCCTTCGAGCTATGATGTTGAAGAAGAGCACTGAACATCCCATGAAGGGCCAAGAGAACAAACAGATATATCTTGAAGAGAGTGCAGCCAGAGTTCTCTTTGGAGGCAATAACGGTGAGGCTTTGCCTTACATACATTGGACATGTTGCTAGGCAAGGCTATTCATTGGAGAGGGGAATGATGCTGGGAAGGGTGAAGGGTTGTTGAAGGAGAGGAAGACCCTCAATCAGGTGGATTGATGCAGTGACTGCCACAGTAAGCTCTTGTGTGTCAGAAAGTGTGAGGATGGCACAGGATAGGACAGGGTTCAAATATTTTGTTCATAGGGTCGCTATGAGTCATACTCAACAACACCTAACAATAACAATCCATAATGAAGGCTGTAGTAGTTGATCTTCTTGAGTAAGTATTTCAAGTCTTTTTCACTTTCTTTAGGCAAGGTTGTGTCCTCTGAATAACATAGACTTCTGCTAAGTCTTCCTCCAATCCTGATGCTGCATTTTTCTTCATAGAGTCCAGCTTCCTGAATGATTTACTCAGGGGGCAGACTGAATGGGTATGGAGAAAAGATATAATCTTGAGGCATACCTCTCTATTTTAAACTCAGTAAGAAGTATTTTGTTTACTTGCATTTTTTTTTTTTTTTACTTTGCAAAGGTATTTGACTGTGTGGCTCATACTAAATTATAACTGCCATTAAGAAGAATGGAAATTCCAGGACACTTACTGAGCTCATGTGAAACCTATTTATAGGCCAAGAAGGAACTACTCACACAGAATGTTTTACTGAAATTAGTAACACACACACACACACACACACACACACACACACAAACTAACTTTATTTCTAAATTGTGCTTCATTTCTAAAAAGAAATAACAGGTGAACAATAATATTACCATGTTTCACTCACAATAGAACAATGGACAGTCTCATTAGGCAACACAATAAACTTTTGTAAGCAGCTTTTGTCAAGCAAACGTTCACTCACTCACTGCCTTTAAGTCAGTGCTAACTCGGAGCAACTCCATCTGGTTAAAAATGCTGTAAATTCTAACTGAAATAGACACTTTTCATCATTCTGTAAGAGAGTGGCAGGTGGATTTGAACCTTTGAAGATACTTGGATTACCAGCAAAATTCACTACCGACTACATCCCCAGAGCTCCCTAACACAGGTGGTGTTGTTGTTGTGTACTGTCAAGTCAGAACTGAACCATGACTGTGGGTTTTAAGAAGCAGTGAAACCCATGGGAGGAGATTGTCCATTTTTCTCCAGTGGTGTGGCTTGTGGATTCCAATGACATGCCTTTGGGTTGGCTAGAGTCAGAAAATCAAAGGGCTGAACTCACCCAGCGTTTCTTACGCTAAAGAAACTGAAGAATAAATTCAAACCACAAGTGGAAATGCTTAACGAATCTATAGGCAGAATATTGAATGATTCAGGAAGCATCAACAAAGATGAAAGAGTCAGCAAACAATTGGCTTTGAGCCTTAAAGACAAACCCTTGGAGCTGTAGAAGGTCTACTTTTGTATTTATTGATCTAGGTTTAGTTATCTGTGAAATTTTAGAAGAAGGAAGAAGTCAGTCTTAGAAAAAAAAATAAAATTAGAATGTTCCTTAGAAATGAGGGTATAAGACTTAGGTTCATATTATTAGGGCAAATCATCAGAAAAGATTGCATTTCATAATCAAATATTGCAAAAGGATGTTTGCAAAAGTAGAGGGTCAGTGAAAACAAGGAAGCTCCCAGTGCGGTAGGAGACTCGTTAGCCGCAAAGATAGATTCAAACATACCAGTGAGTGGAAGGATGGTGCTTCTCATCTCATATTGCCAACGAGTCAGAACTGGCTTCTAGCTGAATCTCTAGGAGGTTTTTGGAGGCTCTAAATCTCACAGAAGGGGATTGCCCATTTTCCCCCCTTGGAGTAGCTGGTGGATTCGAGCCTCCAGAGAGGTGCTGCCTTAGAGTTGGTAGCACAACTTCCTATAGACTATGCCACCAGAACTATCTGAAGATGATGCAAAACCAGATAACATTTCTGTTATGCAAACAGATCTCTGGCATAGGTGCCAACTCAATGACAACTAACAACCACATCACCCTGGCTTATACATGTATATTTCAGTGTGTTTAGGGAGATAACACTTACACATGAAGATGTTACTAGGCCCTCAAGTCAGCCACCCTCATGGTAACTCTCTGCACGACATAAAGAAATTCTGTGTGATCCTGTGCTCTCCTCATAATCTCTGCTATGGACTGCCAGGAGAACAAACAGGATCGTCCTGGAGAGGACAAAACCAGGCTCCTTCCTGGAGGCAAAACTTTTGAAGCTCCATCTCACATACTTTGGGCATGTGCTCAGGAGAGACCAGTCCTTGGAGAAGGACATCATGCTTGGAAGGGTCAAGGGACAGTGTAGGAGAGGAAGACCAAGGATAAGATGGATTGACTCAGTGACTGGAGAAATTGAATTAAGTCTGTTGGAGATGATAAGATTGGCTTAGGAGAGCAGGGTTCAGAACTAATGTACATAGGATTGCAATGAATCACAGGCAACTCAACAGCATATAACAACATACTTAGTCCCATAGTTCCAGCTACTTTGTCCATCAGGCCATTAATGAGGAAGACAGAAAAAGAATTGATGCCTTTGAATTGTGGCGTTGGTGAAGAAAATTGAATATATCATGGACTTTGAAAAAAAAATCTGTCTTGGAAAAAATATATTAAGAGTACTCCTTAGAATCAAAGATGGTCTCACATACTTTAGATATGTTGTTAAGGATAAATCAGTCATTAGAAAATAATACCTTGGTTTGAAAAGTAACGAATCAGTGAAATAGGAAGATATATGAAGAGTATAATGTATATTACAGGCAGTATTAAAACTGACATGTTGACACTAATGCTGTTTAATGTTATGAAAAGGATGCTACTTATGAAATTTTCTCATTCTGTGATAATAATTTTGACAAAAAATGTCAATTATCATTCTTTAACCAATACATATTGAGACTCGCATGTGCTAGAGACCAGGTATTAAAATAGGAAATAAAGTACAGATGCTTGCAAAGTAATTTGTAACTAAAGACATTTCTAAAAATTTGAACTTTCACACAAACTACTAAAAGATCAATTGATAATGGCTAACCTTATCCAACTGAAATATAGGTTTCTCTCTCGCTTGCTTGGTATATATATAAATATAATATATAATATATATATATATATATAGTAGTTGTTGATTGCCATTGAGTCGAGCACAGCTCATAGCAACCCTATGAACAAAAGACCCTAATCCTTTCTATAACTATTGCTGTTTCTCAAGGTTCATAGAGTTTACGGAGGCATATTGTTTAGGAAGTTGGTGCCACTCCTGCTTCCAATATTCCATATGAAGAATGGTTATATTCTATATTATTTCTAGATTATCTGCAAATAAATAGATATGGAATATATATATAACTAAAAATAGCTAAATAACTTCAGGCAAATAAATATATATGGCATGAAGTTACTTAGCTATTTTTAGTTTTATATATATATATGAAGATATTTAGCTATTTTTAGGTTTTTATATATATATGCCATATATATTTATTTGCATATAATCTAGAAATAATCTAGAATACAACCATCCTTCATATGGAATATGGTTCTAGTGTGACTTCTATGTCATGTTTACTGGCGTTCTGTGGTATTAGCCTAACAGAGCTAAAGGAAATGCTTGGTTCCAGAGCCTGCTGAAATTCTATACTTTCTTTTTCTATTTTAATTTCTCTTTTGTGGTTATAATGGGATTTTTCAGTGTGAAGGTTTACAACCTCATCTCAAAGGAAGACTCTACAGTCTGTTCTGCTGACGCTGTAGCTTTAACTACAGCTTTCATCAAACACTGTTCAAGGAAGTTTTGCTCTCCTCTAGTGAAGACACTAGGCACAGGGCCGTGTTGGTTAAACCTGGGAAATCTCTTTTCACTTCTCTAAAGTCACTGAGATTATGACACTTGCTGTTCTGCAAACTGAGGATTGCCCCTGCTGCAGCCACTTGGGTCAGAATGAGGGTGATGTAAGGTGGGGCTCTCAGTTGCTGCATATGGGCAATATGACACATGGCCAGAGAACTCACCCCACTGGGTTGTCATGATGTAATCTATGCTGGTGGAAATTCTATACTCCTCCAATTACATATTTCAAAAAAACTAAATTACAAAGAAATAGAAGCATAGACTTTCTTTGATTTTTTTTTTTTTTACACACTAAGGGTTGAATATCCTCTATCTGTGCCCATGGAAAAGGTCATTCTCAGGAAGTCCAATTTGGAATTCTAAGTTATTCTCTAGAACAGTTGATGAGCCCTCTTACATAAAATAAAAACTTATGGAACTTGTTTTCTTAGTTTGGAGGTTTATGGTCAGAGTCATGATAAATTGGACTAATATTTTTCTCAGTAATTATGTTCTTCCAGCCACTTTTGAATGATCTTAAGCAGTATTTTGCTTGCATGTGATATCCATTATGTAGTTCAATAATTTCTACATTCAGTTGGCTCACTCTCCTTGGGAATAGCAACAAATATGGGCCAATCTGATTCCTGTGCAGTCCACTGGGTGAAATCCACGTGTAAAGTTGTCCTTTGTGTCTTATAGAAAAAGTATTTGAAATGGTGGTTGTTGTTGTTGTTGCTTGGTGCCATCAAGTCGTAGACAACTCATAGCAACTGTATGAATGAAAGGCCTGAGCATTGTTCATAGGGTTTCTGGAGGCATGCCATTTCGGAATGGATGTCACTCCTGCTTCCAAGCTTGTTTTAGTCAGGAAGCTCCAGCAAACACTGTCCACCATGGGTGACCATGACCACGTTTGGCAGATCAATGTCCCAGTGTTCAGCATCACAGCAACCACGAGTTACCTCTGTACAGCAATGCACAGACCAGTGCTATGCTATACCACCTAGAAGAATGTTTGACAGGAAAACAATTAATAAATCATTTTATATAAAGAATCCAATTATTCTATTTACAGCTTCATTTCTATCACCAAACCCATATTTTCTTTTTTTTAAATTTTTTTTGTACTTACTAAACACTTGTCTTTTTTTTAAAGTTTTTTTTTTTTTTAATTTATTCAACACTCTTGACACCAGTAGCCAGGAAATAAAAAAACGTATTGCAATGGGAAAGTCTGCTATTAGGGACCTCTCCAAAATACTGAAGAGCAACAGTGTGTCTCTGGAGATTAAGGTTCGCCTGATACAGGCCATGGTTTTTGTAATCACGTGTTATGCATCAGAAAGTTGGACAATGACTAGGGAGGATAGAAGGAGAATTGACAATTCGCCTTTGAGCTGTGGTGCTGGAGAAGAGTATTGAATTTATCATGGACTTCCAAGAAAACAAATAGATTCATCGTAGAGAGGATTAAACCAGGCTGCTCCTTGGAGGCAGGGATTCTGGGGCTTCGTCTGACATACTTTGGACATATTGTAAGGAGAGACAGGTCTTTAGAGAGGGACATCATGCTGGGTAGAGTGGAGGGACAGCGCAGGAGGGGAACACCCTCTATGAGGTGGATTGATTTAGTGACTGGGGTACTTGGGATAGGTTTGTCAGAGGCAATGAGATTGGCACAGGATAGAGCAGAGTTTAGGGCTGTTGTACATAGGGTCTCTATGAGTCGCAAATGAATCGACGGCACATAACAACAACAACATTATTAATTTCAGTAAAAATTTACAGAGACTTTGGATTTCCATTCATTCATTGTTACACTTTTCTCTCCTCCCAACCCTCCCTCCTAGTACACTACCCTCTTGGAAAAGTAGAAGACAAATTCTTTCATTGTTTTACAATCCCTCACCCAGGTCCACTCCACCATGTAGCCTTCACTGTAGACTCCTGTCATGACAAAAATACTTAATCACGTATCCCTTTTAAACAATTTTCTCTCTCATCTGTTTCAATACAGTATATATTATTGAACCCATCTTTCTCAGTCTCTTCCCAACCCCAAGGTCAGTCCTGTTTAACAACAGTGAAGTATTTGTCCTTTTGTGACTGAGACACTTTACTCAGCGTAATGTACTCCAGAGTAGCCCATTCTGAATAATATTGCATGAGTTCCTTGTTTTTCAATGCAATGTAGTATTCCACTGTGTGAATATACCACAGCTTCTCTATCCATTTGTTTGTTGATGGGCACTTAGGTTGTTTCCAACTCCTTGCTATTGTGAACAAAGCCGTGATAAACATAGGTGTGCATATGTCTGCTTTGATGTCAGTTATGGTCTCTTTAGGGTATATTCCCAGTAGAGGAATTGCTGGGCCAAATGGTATCTCTATTTGCAACTTTGTGAGAAAGCGCCATACCGCCTTCCACAGTGGTTGCACCATTT
>NW_006399851.1:6533125-6560491 GCF_000299155.1 Elephantulus edwardii | reverse complement strand
TGAACCCATCTTACTCAGTGTCTCCCTAACCCCAAGGACAGTCCCATTCTACAACAGTGGCATCATGTAATATTTGTCCTTTTGTGACTGGGATATTTCTTGAGTTGGTTTTTGTATATGGAGTGAGGTTTGGATCTTGCTTGAGTCTTTTGCCAGCACCATTTGTTAAAAAGGCTGTCATTTCCCCACTTAGCTGATTTTATCTCCTTGTCAAAAACCAGTTGACCATAGATAGATTTGGCTGGTCTCCGGGTTCTCAGTTCTATTCCATTGATCTATGTGTCTGTCATTGTACCAGTACCATGATGTCTTTACAACCACAGCAGTGTAGTAGGATTTGAAATCAGGGAGTGAGATATCGCCTTACCTTTCTTCTATTTTTAAGTAGTGCTTTGCTTATTCGGGGCTTCTTTCCATTCCAAACAAAAGTGGTGATTGCGTTTTCCATCACGTTGAAGAATCAAGCCCATATTTTCCAATTCATGTTCCTTCTTCATTGTTCCCTTCTTTGGCATTCCAGCCACCAATTATCATTAACACATCCTAACTGCATGTTCAATGAATTTCAGACTGCAAAATTTGGTAAATATTCTCAATGTCTTCCTCTTTAGCACTAGATGTAGGAGCATATACTTGGATAATAGTCATGTTAACAGGTCTTCCTTGTATGTGTATAGATATTACCTTATCACTCATAACATTGTATTTCAGAACAGAACTTAAAATTCACTTTTTTTTTGTTTTTTGTTTTTCAGTATTCAAGCACTTTATTAAGTCAGATAGGGAAACTCCATATTGTTGAACATACTAGCTTGTTACAATCAAGTGGAAAAATTAACTTTTTGACTATGAATGCTACACCATTCTTTTTCTGGTTTTCATTCCATGCATAGTATATCATATGAGTATCCGATTCAAAGTGGCCAGAGCTGGACCATTGCATCTCACTAATGCCTAGTATGTCGATACTCATGTGTTCTATTTCATTTTTAACAATATCCAGCTTTCCAACACTCAAGCTATGAACATTCCATGTACCAATTGTTAAATGATGCTTGTAATTGATTTTCCTCGTTTCAACTCACTTCCAATCTGTGCTTTACCACTATACTACTATAACTTTCCTCTTTGTTTAGTAGATAAGGAATTGACAGAATTTCAAGTGAGATTTAGAAGAGGCCACAGCACCAGGGATATCATTGCTGATGTCAGATTGATCCTGGCTGAAAGTAAGGAATACCAAAAGAATGTCTAGTTGTGCTTTATTGACTATGCCAAGGCATTTGACTCTGTGGATCATGACACATTGTGGCTGACATTGAGAAGAATGGGAATCTCAGAGCACTTGATTGTGCTCATGAGGAACTTGTACCTGGAGCAGGAGGCTGTTGTATGAATGGGGCAGGGGAGCACTGCATGGTTTGGAATAAGGAAGGTAGTGTGTCAAGTATGGATTCTGTCTCTATACCTGTTCAATCTATATGCTGAGAAAATTATCCAAAAAGCTGAACCCTATGAAGAGGAATGTGGCTTCAGAACTGGAGGGAGATTAATCAACCTGCATTATGCAGATAACACAACCTTACTTGCTGAAAGTGAGGAGGATTTCAAGCACTTGTTAAGGAATGCAGCCTTCAGTATGGATTGAGTCTCAATATCAAGAAAACAAAGCTTTTTACCAATGGTCCAATAGGCAGTGTCATGATGGATGGAGAGGAGATTGAAACTGTTAACAGCTTCATCTTGCTTGGATCCACAATTAACACCCTTGGTACAAGCAGTAAGGAAATAAGGAGATACATTGCAATGGGAAAGTCTGCAGTTAGGGACTTTTCCAAATTATTGAGGAATAGTGATGTCAGCTTGAGGACTAAGGTACATCTGATTCAGGCCATGATCTTTCTGATTACTAGCTATGCATCTGAGACCTGGACAATGAATAATAATGACAGAAAAAGAATTGATGCCTTTGAGCTGGGTATTGGAGAAGAACACTGAACAACCCATGGACAGCCAAGGAAACAAATAGGTATGTCTTAGAGAGGGTACAGCCAGAGTGCTCTTTGGAGTCAAGAATGATGAGGCTTCACATAACATACTTTGGACGTGTTGTTAGGAGGTGCTATTCTTTGGAGAGGCACATGATGTTGGGAAAGGATAGGAAGACCCTCAACCAGGTAGACTGATACCGTGACTGCTGCAATGGGTTCTTGTGTGTCAGGAAATGTGAGGATGGCACAGGACAGGACAAGGTTCAGATTTTTTGTTCACAGGGTTGCTATGAGTCATACTCTGCTCAATGACACCTAACAACAACGATTCTGTTCTACATCCTAGATTGCGACATCATGCTTGGCATATTAAAAGCTAGTAAATAGCCACCCAAGACAATAACATTAACTTGGAAGGAGAGTTAGAGACTGGAAGAATAAATACAGGTATCTCCACCCAATCACCAGAAAACAAGGAGAGACTTCAAGCAGCAGACTGCCTTCATATGGTCTGAAATAGAAAATCTTCATTTCCATTCCAGAAGATTCCAAAGGTTCATTTGCTGTTGTCACACATACATTCTCAAGCGTGTCCATGTAATTCTCCTGCAAGCACCCTTGAGCTGATGAAAATGTTTTCAGGAGTTTTTAATCTTCTATGCTAGCCTAGAGAACACTTTCTTGGGACCATTGTATACCTGCAAACCTTTTTCTATGATGTGAAGATAAAAAAAGGGTTTATTTGAGATAAGGGAGGATAATGTTACTCAGTCTTTGTCCCAGTTCAGAAATAACTAATTAGAAACATTCTTCGAGTGCTATTTGAGCCCACTCAAGAGAGGAGTTTTATAAATAATGCACTCAGAATTTAATTCAAGTTTCTTTTTTTTCTTCTCATTTTAGTCTGTGTCAAATATTATAGGTGGAAAAGATATTTATTGATAAAGTAATACTTTTAAGGATGAGTTATTATAGAATCTGAAGATAAACCAGAACTATTTTATTATTAACTGTTTGACATAAAAATGAGCTGGGCATTATTATAAGACACACATTCAAACTGTATTATTAACTAGATAAAAGTTGCACAGCGGGCTAATATTTTTATGCCTGCTTTAAAGGCCTAAGTCGTAAAAGAAATGTTTATCTAAGGTGAAATTAGTAAAGAAATATTTCACTTCCTCAAAGATACAATATATTTCACAAGTACTAATATGGCACCAGTTAGATGAAATCCTGTTTTCAGGATTTCATAGGTGTATAAAGCCAGTGTTAAGGTTAACCCTGTCATTGATGCATGCTCAGCACTCTTAAAAGAAAGCAAAAAACAAAACAAAAAAAAAAAAACTTTGCTGTTAAGTCTATTCTGACCCATAGTAACTCTAAGGACTGATTATATCTACCTCATAGTGTTACCAAAGCTGTAAATTTTCATGGAAGCAGATAGTCATATCTTTTTCTCAAAAAGTACGTGATAGGTTTGAGGAAGTCAACAGCTGAATCCCCCAGGGCTCCTTCTTCATGCTCTCACTCACTCTCTCACTGTTATTGAGTCAGAAGTAAGTCATAGCTGACCTTCCACTAAGTAAACTGCATGAGAGAAGATTGTTTATCTTGATTGTTGTTGTTGTTGTTGTTATATGCCATCAAGCTGAGTACCACTCATAGGTACCTGTCATCTCTGTCACATGGAATCCCTAGGAGTCAAAAGCTGGCAGTGACACCTCTCAACAACCGTCGCCATGAGTGAAGATTTATTTTTCCATCTGCTCCAGCCGCATTTCAAATACTCGGTAGCCATCTCTGGCTCCCGGAGATGGTATTGGAGGACTCAAACATTTTCTGCATCACAGAAGGTTCTACTCAGCAGCTCCACTTCAGAGTGGGCTCCAGGGCCACCTCTCTGTAAATAACGAATGGATCAATGGAGAGAGTGAGAGGAACAAGTTCAATGAGCTCCCAAAAGGAAGCTGAATAGACACACTGAACACACACACATACACAGAGTCTTGGGGTTAAATACTATCTATCAAAGAGAGGTAAATGCACAGCATTTCTTCTTCTTTCTATAGAATTTTCATCACTTTTTGCTCACTTTTTTTACATAAAAGAAGTTATACACTACATGGCTTTATCTCTTTTGAGAAAACAGGGAGAATTATTCCCCAAGTCATCACCGTTAGACAATGAATTTGAACACTACTATGTACAAGGTGTTGTGTTATCAAAATTAGCAGCAGATCCAGTGGGTTATGAAAAGGAAGGAAATGTGGGCAGGACAGGCTTTCTAAGTGAAGGGAGAGAGCTGAGGCTCCTGGCTTATATTTTTCCCACAGCTGTATCATATATTATTTTAGAACAGTCTATCTTTTAAAGGAGGCCAACCCCCTATTTGCAAATGAGAAATTTGTGGTCTAGAGGCAGAGAAGTGACTTGCTCAAGGATAATTACATCAGTGGAACAAGACTGGGGGAAAAGTTGTCTTTATAATATTTTTTCCCTTACCTTTCCCCTACTGCCTACCTTCTTTTTAAAGCAACCTGTACAAGTTTGTTGGAAGCTTGCACATAGCTTTGATCCTAGAAGCTGAGTCACAAGTATTCCAAAAAAGAGAAGGGCCATTAGAAGCAGATAAGAGTTCAGCAAAGCTTCCAGCCTCAGGCAAAACAGAAAGAATGGCTACCTCTGAATATAAGTCAGAAAAACCCTTACAGAATATTGTTAGAGACTTCAATGCTTCACCAGGAATGACAGGTCATTACAGAGGTTCATCATTCTGGTAACATGGAGGGCCAGTGAGGGTGAGGGAAAACTCAAAGAGGTGGTTTGGTCCAATGACTACACCAATGGGTTCAAAATCTACCAACAAGCATGAAGGTGATACAGGCCTTGCTTATTCTGTTATACACAAGGTCCAAGTGAGCTGGAGCTGACTCGGTGGCAGCTATCAATAATATATTTGATAAAAGAAATACTTTCATAAATAAGGAGAAAAATATCATGGGTCAGGATTGCACTAGTATTGTACAAGTGAACGAACATTAGTTAAGTATGTCTCCCTGGTTTTATTTCCTCATTAAATTGTTTAGGGTCTGGTTATTTGCTTCCTTGCAATTTCTCCCAATCCCCAAAAGTTCTAATAGCCTCCTAATCTTTCTGGACCATCTTGAAAGATAGGCAGGTAACAATGAAGACCGTGTCTCCAAGTGTCAACTTTCCTGACCAGGGAAATCATAGAGAGCAAGATCATAGCAGGCCCCTGAATGAATGGTTGGAGCCCCAGAGCCAAAAATCACGCAGGAGAATGTGAAGTAGACTCTGCCCTTAGTCTCTGACCTTGAGGATTAGTGGTGCAATGATTAAGACAATGGACGTTATATCTGTAAATACTTGACTTTGAGCTCACCTGTAATAAGACCACAAGTGACCTCAACCTCAGCTTCTTCCCTTTAAGGGATGGAAAAATTACAGCCCAGTTCCCCGTGGTTTTGGAAGGATTAAGTCAACTCCATATGTAAACTGTTTTTGTTGGATACCATGGGGTCAGTTCTAATTCCTCATGGCCCTACGCACAACAGAATGAAAGCCTGCATCATCCTGGGATGTCCTCACAATCTCTACCATCTTTCAGCTCATTGTTACAGTCACTGTATCAATCCATCTCAACTGAGAATATTCCTCTTTTTTACTGACCCTTGACTTTGCCAATTGTTATGCCTTTCTCCAGGAAGAGGACATGCGCCTCTGCTGATAAACGCCCAGCGTATACATGATAAAGTCTTACCATCCTCACAACCACCGAGAATTCTGGCACTTCTTCCATGACAGATTTGGTTGTTCCGGCAACTCACAGTTTCTTCAGTCTTCTTTGCTCACAATTCAAGACATCAATTCTTTTGTCTTCCTTATTCATTGTCCAACTTTCATTTGGCTAGAAAGGAGCATAAAGCTATTGAAAATGCCATGACTTGTGTCAGTTGCACAGTCTTCCTTAACGTGGCATCCTCTCTCTTTAGTACTTTCAAGTGAACCATAAAAAGCAGAAAATTAAACTGACTGCTGCTTAGTAGATTCTGACTCACAGTGACCCATCTTGGGGTTTCTGAAGCTATAAATATTTACAAGAAAGATCTGTCCATCTTTCTCCAGAGAACATCAGGAAAAGATGAGTGTGAACCACTATTGTTACATTAATAGGCATCACACCATCAGAATTCTTGTATGGCATGTAACATGAGTGTCAAATACATAGCACCCCCTGCACCAGAGGCAGTGCCATGTCAGCAGTTCTGAGAACCCTGAGAAGTAGCAGAAACACGGTCAGTTCCCAGCCATCACTTCAGTTCCAGCACCTAAAGGAGCATTTCCACATTCAACACTCAGATTGTGCCACTTGAATAAATGCATCAGACCACAAGGTGGTGCTTTATTCTAAAGTTTGGCTTCAGGAGGCTTTTCCAACTGTAATAAGTACATAGCATCCAACACAACCTCAGTACCAAGACCCTTCTTTGCATAGGAATAAAATATCTACAGCCCTTCCACCCTTACTACTTAAACAGAGCACATCACAGATGAGTGCTCCTTCCTCCTTGTTCTTCTGGGACCACCTGGCAGGAAGTGGGATGAGCCCCTGTAAGACTGAAATCTGTATTTGGTTCCCTTTTCCATAGCATAAGTTCATTTCCCTCAAATCTATGCTGACTCTGTATCCATGTTGTTTAGTTTCCTAATGAGCACAATTCGTAGAACAAAGCTTCGAGGAACAGAAGCAAGATGTCCTTTTGACTTCTGCCCTGAAGGTGATAAAGTTCACTTCCGGCCTCATGACACAGTAACAAATGTCCCTGGCCATGTGTACCATGTGTAAAATCATGGGATTTTAGGTATCAAGAAAACAGCTGTGCTCATTTCTTACAACACACACCCACTGGATTTCACTGAGTTGACAATACACTGCCAACAGCCATCTAGTCCTCTGGAGTGTTGGTGTTGGTGGTGTTGTGTGCTGTTGAGTGCAAACCAACCCATAGCTGACCCTCCAGTGGGTTTCTGGAGGCAATAAATCTTAAGGAAAGACATTACCTAGCATCCTGTGGAGCAGCTGGTGGATTTGAACCACAAGTCTTTGGGATTGCAGTGCTGTTTCTTTCCATTAGGTCACCAAGGCTCCTCAGTTAGTTCAAACAACCACAACCACTAAACCCAACCAGTGCATCTTACTCACCACTACCTTCCCTCTATCAGTGCAGACTTGTGTGCTTCTATGAGACTAAATACATTTCAGCAGAGCTTCCAGACAAAGACAGACTAAGAAAAAAAAGACCTGGTGATCTACCTGTGGAAAAAAACAAACTCAGCCAACGGAACCCTATTGTTGTTACATGTTGTTGAATCAACTATGACTCATAGCAACCTTATGAACTCTGATCCTTGCCCTAGCCTGAACCCGTCTCACTGTCTCAAACACATGTAACCCACTACTCCAGTTACTGTGTCAGCCCATCTCATCCCAGGTTTTCCCCTCCTACAATGACCCTCCACCCTTCCAATTATGATATCCTTTGCCAAGGACTGGTCCTTCATTGCAACATGTGAGACTGAGCTTCAAAATCTTTGCCTCTGAGGGATAACTTTGTTTTACCCTCTCTAAGACAAATTTGTTTGTTCTCTTAGAAGTCCATACTTGGAAGTTCAATACTCTTCTTCAACACCACAATTCAAAGACATCAATCATTCTTCTGTCATCCTTAGTCAATGTCCAGCTCTATAATACATTAGTAAATAATTGCATGGCCTGAATCAAGCACACCTTACGCTCTAGACTGGCATTGTTGCTCTTCAGCATTCTGGCGATATTCCTGACAGTAGATTTTTCTAATGCAGTTCATCTTTTGATTTCCTGACTGCTGATGCCATGCATGTTGATTATAAACCTCAGAAAGCTGAAATTGTTAACAATCTCAATCTCTTTCTTATCTGGCATGGTGCTATTGGCCCAGTGGTGAGAATCTTTGTTGGTTTGGTGTTTCGGGTTTTTTTTTTTTTATATTCAACTTTAATCCATATTAAACACTGCAGTCCTTGACCTTATGCAGTAAATTCTTCAGGTGCTCCTCAGTTTCAGCAAGCAAGATTGTATTATCTATATAATGCAAATTGTTGATGAATCTTCCTCCAATCCTGATGCCACATTCCTCTTCATAAAGTCCAGCCTTTTGAATGACCTGTTCTGCGTATTGATTGAAAATGTATGGAGACACTGGAATTAAGAAGTCTTGAGTTCTAATCCTGATTCTGTCACTACCTGGCCATATGGCCTTGATTGATTCTACAAATTTTATATATCTTGAAAAGAAAAGAGAACCATATGGTTTCTATAGTCCAATTGTCTCTACATCCACTTCATTTGTCACTCAAGAGAGGTTCTGCACCAGCTAAAGTTTGGTTTTCCTGGAAGCTGGAAGGGCTATGAAGTTCAAGGGCTACGAGTGATACAAAGAATTAATGCATTTTGTTATGAGTCAAAAGGTTAAAGATTCAAGTCTTCCTAGAGGTGTCTTGTAAAATAACCCTGACAACCTAGTTCTAAAACGTGAGCTATTAAAAGTCTTATGGGACACAGTTCTGCTCTGAAGCACATGGGGTCACCATGAATCAAAATATATTCCATTGTACTTGGTTTGGGCTTGGTTTTAGAAGGGTTTCTGGTAATATTGTTTTATGCCATTGAGTCACAGCCGGCCTATAGCTGACATTCCAGAGGGTTTTCAGAGCAGTAAATCACACAGGAAGAGATTGCCCATCCTTCTCCACTGGATTTGATTCCAGCTGGTGGATTCAAACTCTGGTGACCTAGTAATAAAAAGGTGGGCTATGTTCTTGAAGGCACATGGTTCAAATCCATCGGCTGTTCTGTGGGAGAAAGATGGTCAATCTCTTCTTATGTGATTAACTGCCTCTGAAAACCCACTGAAGGGTCAGCTATGTGTTAGTTCAACTTGATGGTGCACAACAACAACTGGTGGCATGGTTTGTAAGAAATAGCATTGCTAACACAAAGTCTCACTCTTCTGGCAGTTAGAATGCACCAGTAGTTCCACAGAGGAAAAAAAATGCACAATCTCCCCTCATGCTTATTGCAACCTCAGAAACAAAATGGAAGGTCAGCTATGAGTCAATCCCAACTCATTGTCAAAATATTTGAGTGAGGAGGAACTCCAGTCAAACCAAGCAATGACAGAGGAAGGAGAAGCAAGGCCAGAGAGCTAGATAGGGCAAGACCTGGAGTTAAAGTGTGTTGTGCAAAAGAGAGGGAACTGAAGTGGTCCTCTTGCTTGGGACAGGTCAGGAAGCAAAGCTGAGGCTTTTTTGGTGAGGAATGCCCCTCTATAAAGGGAAAGGCCTTTCTAAATCTGTCCAGTTTCCTCTGATCCGGCCAAAGGATTATCTCTTAAGACTTTTCTAACTGATCCCCTGATAAAGCTTTCTAAAGGCTTGTGTCTGCTTCCCATTCCCTGACCTCTTAATCCTTCTGAAAGTGACCCGTCCTCTCTTTCTACTAATGAGAAGAAAAGAACAGAAAGTTTATGGGTGTTTTTGCAGAAGTGCTCTGTTGATATCCTCATTGATCTGAAGGGTGCACGCTCATTATAAACTAGCTACCAGACTTCCTGTGTCTCACAGCACACATCACCTGAGCCATACCATACTTTCTTTTAGTCTATTAGTATTTTGAGATAGTCAGTTACCATCAAGCTCATGTTAATAGATGCAATTTCTTTTTCCTTAATAAATTCCCAATTTTTCTCCTAATTAAAGCCCTCACACTTGGGGGAAGGCTCAGAAGCTGAAAGATGAGCCGGGCATCCCCATGGAGTGTGACTCAGTGGGAAATAAAGACAAGATTGCTGCATTCCACATGTCACCGCATGCAGAGAGGTGCTGCTTTTGTCCTGAAAAGAACTAGCTCAGCTTCTTTGCATTGTCTGAGCCTTCTGCTTATGTAAGCTAGGAATCATATGATCCGCCTTTATCTAATAATGAAGGTTTCATTGTCTGGTGAAAAAAAAAATAAACTTCATTACTGAAAATGCGAACAGATTTCTTACCTGGAAATTTGACTTGATATCCATATTAGTGGAGATTGTGTCATGTTGCCAGAAATCACACATTAAGAATATTTATAAATTTATACTTTATATTAGGAGCTCTAGGTGGTTCAAATCCACCAGTTGCTCTGCAGGAGAAAGAAGGATAATCTCCTTGCTATGATTTACAGCCTCAGAAACCAGTGCAATGTTAGCTAGTAGTCGCTTCTAACTAAAAAACCATGAGTAAATTAGTGAAAAAAAAATATATATAACAATTTTTAAAAAAAATCCAACAGACTTCTTGCCATCGAGTCAATTCCAAAGAAAACCCGTGGCCAAAAAGTGTTTCCTGCTATTATAGGTAAGTTTGCCGAGTTTACGCACCCCAAATACCTGTGTTACAGAGTGGAACTGCTCCACTGGGTTTTCGTGGTTATAACCTTTACAGAAGCAGAGTGAAAGAACCTTTCTTCCATTCTAACATGACCTCATTCCAGTTTATTTGAATCCACGTCTGACCTTCTATCAGGTTTCTGAGGTTGTAAATAGTAATGGAAGGAAACTGCATCTTTCTCCCATGGAGCTTCTGGTGGATTCGAACTGCTAGAGATGAGTGGGCTCTCAATTAGCAGCACAATATCCTGAAGACTGCTCCACGAGAATTCCCTATTTTCTTCTATTATTGTTGTGGTGTTATGTCCTAACAAATCAGAACTGACTCATAGCTGACCATCCAGTGTGCTGTCAGAGGCTGTAAATGGCCCAGGAGGAAATTGCCCATTTTCTCTTATAGAGCAGTGTATAGATTCGAACCTCGTGCCTTCAGGTTGGCAGCACTACCCAGGGCCACCAGGCCATTAGTTACAGGGGCAACCCATCTGTTTAGATAAGCAGATGAGTACAAACCATGTACACCAGCAAGAGACCTTAGAGCTGTAATATATACCTCATATATTGTCTTCTAAGAGATTATATAAAAACTGTGACATGTTAGTTCTTTAAAGTGGTGAATATTGTATTCTTTATTTTTATTTAATGTAAATATTGTTGAGTTCTTCATAGTTTTAAGTGTATAGAATTTTTTTTTTTTTTTTACTTTTTTGATGAGTTAACAACCAGGAAGTTTTGACAGTAAGTTTCACCTCCTTGGGACAATAATTATTGGTTGATTCAATCTAAATGAAAGACTTAGCACATCAAGTCTACAGTGGAAGTAAATGCTTACCGAAAAGAACGTGCACTTGTCTGTATCTTAATTGATACTTTTGAGCTAAAACTAAAAGAATAAATCAGGCAAGAATATTATTCCAGGAAAACAAGTTCGAGATTACAGAGCCTTTGGACTCCAACCCTTCACCTGTATGGAAGGAATGCACAGATTTTACCACTAAATCAGAAAATAATGTTGTGTTTTCTTTAGCAATGACTGTTTAAAAAGTTATTGAAGTAGTCTTGATGTGCTTTTCTGTTCAAAATAGAATAGAAGAACAGATTCTAGAAGAATCTAGAAGTTAAATCATAATTTAGTCTACATATATGATGGCCTAGTAGCAAGAAACTGCACTGCAATTCTGAAGGCACGCAGTTCAAGGCCACCAGCATCTCTGTGGAGAAGGAAGGGCAATCTCCTCCTGTGTGATTAACTGCATATAAAAACCCATGGGAGGGTCAGCTAGGAGTCAGTTCCGACTTGATGGTACACAACAATATGTATACAAAATGTCATCATCAAACTGTAACTGATCCTTCAGCGGGGTTTTCAAAGGTTGTGAATAACATTAAAGGAGACTTTTCATCTTTATCCTGCAGAGCAGCTGGTGGATTTGATCCATGTGCCTTAAGGTTAGAAGCTCAGCTCCTTACCACTAAGCTATAAATCTAATGTGAGTAGCAAGTAAGTATGGGCACAACAATGAGTGCATGTCTTGAATGGCTTTCACTCCATGACTATTCCTTTCCATGTGGTTTCAGATTTCTTTTGCTCCTTTAAGGCAAAGATGTTCTCTTTCCTTTCTGAGTATTGTTTTTGGGGGTTTTGTTTGTTTGTTTGTTTGTGGGGGTTATTATTATTATTTGTGCATGTACCATCAAATTTGATCTGACTAGTACAGGAGGAGATTGCCACTCCTTCTCCAGCAGAGTATCTGGTGGATTTGAACTGTGTTCCTCTGGGATTGCAGTGCAGCTTCTTGCCACTAGGCCACCAGAGCCCTCTCTGAGTATTGTTTTGATGGTTAATGCATTGAAGTGGTGACAAGTCACTCATCTTTAAGAGCCAAACAGCCATCAAAGCCCTTGCCCCTGTGTGGGACAGCTATGTCGGATCACCCCTCCCTGTGGGAAGTTCACAACTGCTCTGGGCTGTTCAGTTTCATTACTTGCTGTCTGGTTCTAAGTCTACTTTTTATTAAGGTACAGTTGCTTTGGAATGGCATGTCTCATTGCCACTGGACTCAACGTATAGCTGAGCCTCCAGTGGGTTTTCAGAAACAGTAAATTATATGTGAAGAGGTTGCGCATCTTTCCACTGATGGATACCAACTGCCAGAGAGGTACCACCTATCTGTTAGCAGTACCGTTTCCTGAGGACTAAGCCACCAGGCCAAAGAAGGGAAAAAAAACTGAAACCCAAACCAGTGGAGGGTCAGCTCTGAGTCCATTCTGACTTGAGGGCACATAGCAACACAGCAACAAAAATGGAAGAAAATAGGGAGCTCTGATGGAGTAGGGTAGTCTTTAGGATGTTGTGCTGCTAACTCAGAGGCCATTCATGTTTGGAGATTCAAATCCATCAGCATTTCCATGGGAGACAGAAAGGCAGTCTCTTCCCACAGCTCAGAAACTCAAAGGAGGGTCAGCTATGAGTTCAAACCAACTGGAAGACAATGAGTTGGAGTTTGAATGGAAGAAAAGTCTGTAAATTTGCACCTGTAAAGGTTATATAACCAAGAAAATCCCATATTCTTGGGATTTTTTTTTAAAAGAAATGACAGTTGATTTTTTTCTGTTTTGGCCACAAGCATCACTGTTTAGAGGAAACAAACATGTATATTAGAATTTCTTTATTTTATTTTTTTTTTTAGAATTTCAATGCAAATGTTTGAGTGTCTGACTTTGTGATGTTCTTGCATGCTGTCGAGTCAGAACTGACCCATAGCTGGCCTTCTATTAGTCTTGCAGAGGCAGTAAACTGTGAAGGAAGGGATTGCCCATCCTTCTCCCGTGGAGCAGCTAATGGATTTGCTACATGCCTTTGGGATTGCAGTACAACTTCTTACCACTAGGCAACTAGCAATCATTAAAGAGGATTACATCCCCTCCACTTACCATGTTTCCAAAAACCAGGCTATGATACAAAAATTGCCAATATGTAAAAAGGAGGATGACTACATACATAGTCATTACATACATACATTACAAAACTATCAAATTACAGTTTTCTACATGACTGTCACCTTCTGTTATTCTGTAATTCACAAACTATTAACAATCATGGTCCAGCCAAGCTGACACAAAACCTTAACCATTACAGTCAGTGTTACTCCTGCCTCACACTCAGCATTCAGTACTGACAGATATATATTGATAACTTGCAGAATGTTCAGATGTCTTTGATGTATGCTGTTAAGTCAGAACCAATCCATAGCTATCCTCCAGCAAGTTTTTCAGAGGCTGTAAATCACATGGAAGAAGATTGCTTATCTTTCTCCTGCACAGCAGCTGGTGGATCCGAACCATATGCCTTTGAGTTGACAGCACAACTCCTTACCACTAGGCCACCAGAGCTCCATTGTAAATGTAATGTGTCAGGCAATGAGATAGCAGGGAAATGAGGAATAGGTGTTGTAGATGATGGTTCATGCCCACCCTATGTGTGTCAGGGGAGACCTGTTCACTATAGAATTGTTAGTAGCTATTTTTACAGAGGTAAGTCAGTAGCCCTTTCTTCTGAGATGACTCTGACTGGACTCAAAACTTCAACCTTTTGTTTAGAAGCTAAGAGTGTTAATTATGTGCCACAACCAAGCTCAAAAGCCTTGGATGTCAAAGAGATACACTTGGGGACTTTATTTTTTCCTTATAACTTCACAAATGATCTAGGGGGCTTTTAAAAAAGGATCTGTTTGTTTAAACCTTTGGATTCCAGCCAGTTGGCAGGCATACACTGAGTCCAGTGAAAAAAGACAGATGAGATCTACTCGCTTCGAGCAGAGAGAGGTTGGTTGAAGACATGGGGTAACAAGGCCATACAGGAATGAAGGCACGACTCCAAATGGGGAGCATTGCTCTGCGTGCTAGATTTCTCAATTCCAGGAAAGAGAACCAAAGGCATGTATTAAGAGAAGAATTAGCTCCATGTTCTAAAGAAGCAGACTTTATCCCAAAATGCCAAGATTAACTTCCCAAATGATACTACAAAACCAGACCACTGACAGAGCATTTGTCTTTACTGAGGAAAAGAATGTATGGTGGGGGCGAGGAGCCCCACCAGTCAAATGAATCCTTCTTCCCACTTCTCTTTGCCCATGTAATGAGATGGCAAAGGCAAGTTGAAACCTCCTTTTCTGTTAGGTCTGACAAGTAGAATTCCCTGCTGCAAAGTATGGGTACATGCAGAAAGGAAAACCATATAGTAAAATCCGTTCAAGACACACACTAATTTTTGTACACACACTTATACAACCCAGCTGCAAAGGAGCCTGGAGAAAGTAGCTTTAGTATTCTCTCCCGCCTTCTAGAAGGTGAAGTTGCAGTGGTGGTGCAGGGGTTTAAGCATTGTGCCTCTAACCCCAAGGTCAGCATTTTAACCACACAGACCTCTGTATGGTATAGAGAAGTGACAATGTTCATTTATGAAGATTTGCACGCTTGACACCCCTGTGGGGCTGATCAATTCCTTCCTATGGGGTCACTATGAGGAGGAATCAACTCAACAGTAATAGGTTTGGCTTGGTTTTTTTCCTAGAAGGAGATTGGAGTCACCAAAGAAAAGACCAGCAAACAATCAGACAACAACATAAGGAATCTGTTTTAGGTTAAATGATAAAGTAGCACTACTCTGAGGGAGCTCTGGTAGCCCAGTCACAAGAAGCTGTGCTGGAATCCTGAAGGTACACAGTTTGAGGCCACCAGCTGCTTTGTGGGAGAAGGATGGGCAATCTCCTCCCATGGAATTAACTGCCTCTGAAAACCCACCGGAGGGTCAGCTATGAGTCGGTTCCAACCTGACGGTAAACAGCAACAGCAACACTACTCTGGAGAAGCAATCTTTAAGGTGAATGCAGAAAAAGGAATATGATTTAGTCTGTCTGTATGTGCAAAGGTCCTGAGGTAGAAATTTGAGGATGCGAGTGGACTGGAAAGTAAAGGAAGAGACTCTCACAAGGTGACCTTGTGTGAACTCACCTGCTGATACAGGCAATCTCAAAATATGATCTTCCCAGCAGGATCCAAACCCAGCAGATCCATGAGGGAGGCATGCAAGCTGCTCACTCCTCTTGGGTAGATTACGAACCACTCACATGACGAGTGTCGAAACTGATCATTGGTAAGAATTCAGGCTCACCGGTAATTTTGGGTGAATTGTTTGCAATTCCCAGGTGAGAAAGACCACATTTTGGAGAAATTGCACCAGATAGGGAGCAGAGCAAGGCCTGGAGAAGTGGGATCGTTCACATCAGGGCAGGAAGGCTAAAGTAAGGACTTTCTGCCTCAGTGGGAAGCTCCAAAGGGTCTACAGAAGAGGAGTGGTGGTTTGCATATCTTTAATGCACTCTATTTTAAATAGGGAGTGCTGTTAGCTTTGTGGTAAGGAGTTGTGCTGCCAATCCAAAGACAGGTGGTTCAAGTCCACTAGTAATTTCAAGAGAAAAAGTTGGGCAATATCCTCCCGCGTGATTTACTGTAAACGTCCTATAGTGTCAGCTATGTGTTGATTCTGACTTGATGGTCTTCAACAAAAATATTTCCAAAACAAATATTTTACTAAAAATATTTGAATGAATGTGTTTTTTCCAGGGCAGAACTGCATCCCATTAACTGCCTGGAACTTTACGAATGGACTTTCATTGAGTGTGTTGAAAAGGACAAGAATCAGTGCAAGTGCTTTGTGGTGAATTATGAAATTAAAAGGTAAGTGGTTCAAACCCACCCAATGGGGGCCATGGAAGAAAGCCCTGGCAATCTTCTTCTGCAGAACAGTAGTAAAGAGGACCCACTGGTGCTGTTCTACTATGTTGCACATGGGTTCACCATCAGAATAAACTCAAAGATAACAAGGGTTTTTTTCAGGGTGCTATGCGAGACAACTAGAAAAGTTTACAATCTGTCCTTGGTGGTTTTGGAGAGGAATCTTTTTTTTCCCCCCCACGCTATTGTTGGTATGTGCTATAGAGTCAGAACTGACCCATAACTGACCCTCCTGCATATTTTCAGTAGCAGTAAATAGCACAGGAGGAGACTGCTCATCTTTCTCCCACAGGGCAGACAGTGGAAGTGAACCACACATCTTTGGGTTGGCAGGGCAACTGTTTACCACTAAGCTACCAGAACTCCCTTTTCCATAGTTGTTGTGTACCATAGAGGCAGAACCAATGCATTAGCTGACCTTGTGACAGATTTTCAGAGGCAGTTAGTCACATGGGAGGAGATGGCCCATGGAGCAGCTGGTGACCCCAAACCACATGCCTTTAGGATTGCAAGGCAGCTTCTTGCCACTAAGCCACCAGAGCATTTAACCTGCCCATCTAGCACTATTTGTTCTTTGTCTCAGAACAGATCTAAATCTCTTTCTCCTTCATGGTTGGTGTGGGGGGTCTAAGCCAGATCTTCTAGTTATTAACAATAACACACAAGTAGAAACAAGCACATCCCAGATACAAGCTATTTTCTGGTTCTATCCAGTATTCATTGGAAATATGCTGTCTTGCCAGGTCCCAATGGCTATGACAAATCTAGAATGCTGCCCTCTTGCCTGGGAGGGGCTACTGAATATTCATTTGCTCCTATTATCTTCCTTACAGACTTTCCCTAATATATTCTCAACTTCCTAGTCTGACTCCTGAGCTCCAGCTTCACTCCATCAGGGGCAAACCTTATAGCTGTCTGGGCTCAGGTGGGGCCTTTTGACTACAAGAAGAGAGAAGCCCTTGTTAAACAGAGGAGACTCCAGTGGAATGGAGACAGAGGCAGAAAGGGCAGAAGCTGAAGGTCAGATAAGAGGGAATTGCTATAAAACCTTTCTAAATTAAATGTTGCAGGCCACTTGATGGCACGTGACAACAACAACAAATTAAAGATAAACAAACTAGCAGTTTTTTACAAAAATTTTTGTTAGGTGCCTTCGAGTTGAGTATAACTCACAGTTGCACTATGAACAACAGATCTGAACCCTGTCCGATACTATGCTGTCCTCACAAACTCTTAATACCTTCAAACCTATTGCTGCAGTTACTGTGTCAATCCATTTGATTGAGGGTCTTCCTCTCCTTCTCGTTCCTTCATCTTCCCAAGCATGATGTTCCTCTCCAGGGAATAATATCTACTAGCAACATGGTCAAAGTATGTTAGACAAAGCTTCAACATCTTTACCACAAAGGAATCCTGGGGCTGTACCTTGTCTAACACATATCTGTGTGTTCTTTTGGCAGTCCATGGATATTCAGCACTCTTCTCCAACACCACAATTCAAAGAGATCAATTCTTCTTCTATTATTCTTAGTCATTGTCCAGCACTCAGATGCATAGCAAGTGACTGAAAGGCAATGGTTTTAATCAGGCACACATTAGTCCTCAAATTGGCATCATTGCTCCTCAGTAATTTGTAGAGTTCTCTGAGTACAGACTTTCCCAGTGCAATATATCTCCTAATCTTCTGTTAGCACCAAGTGTATTGATTGTGGATTCAAATAAGATGATGTCATTGAAAATGTCAATCTTTTCTCCATCTATTTTGATGTTTCCTATTGGTCCACTGGCAAAGCATCAGATGGACGCAAATATGCATATAACAAAAAGCTGCCGTGTCTACATTGTTTTCACATGTTCAAATCAGTATTATCTCTTGTTTGAATAACTTGTATGAATAACTCTTGTATGGATAACTGTTTCTTGATCTTTATATAGGTTTCACATGAGCACAATAAGTGTGCTGGGATTCCCATGCTTCTCAATGTTAGCCATAATTTGTTGTGATCACAACAAATACCTTTGCATAATCAATAAAGGACAAGTAAATATCTTTCTGATATTATCTATGTTTACTCAAGATCTATTTAACATCAGCATTGATATTCCCTGTGTCACAACCCCTTCTAAATACAGCTTGACTTTTTGGAAGTTTTCTTTGTTTTTCTGAAAGTTCTCGCCAAGTTTTCATAATAAGCAAGATTTTACCTGCATGTGATAACAAAGGTATTGTACAATAATTTCCACAGTCTGATGTATCACCTTCTTTTAGAATAGAAACAAATATGGATCTCTTCCAGACAGTTGACCAGGTAGCTGTCATGTTTTTGGCAAAGACTTGTGAGCACATCTGTTTCCTGGTGTCCCATCAATTCTTGGGGACATTCCCCACACACACGCCTTCAATAAGATTTCTTCCTTAAGTACATTTGGTTCTTGATCATAAACTACTTCCTGAAATTGTTCACTGCCTACCAATTCTTTTTGGTGGGTACCAGTGGGTCAGAGTATTTCTTCCATTTTCTTTTGATGCTTCCTCATCATTCAAGATTTTGCTCCTAGAATGTTGAAACTCGAGCCTTGATTTTTCATATCTTTCAGTTTGAAATATACCAAGTGTGTTCTTCCTTTTTGCTTTTCTAACATCAGCTGCTTACATGTTTGTCTATATAACAGGCCGTAGGGGCACAGAGCTATAAATGTTTCTCTGAAAGAGCCAGAGGGAGTAAGAATAGCACAGTCCCCACTGCCCTAGAGTAGAAAGCAGATAAAGAGCACATAGCCCAGCCCCATGGTGCCTGTAAGGCTACACCAACAGCAAGAAGTTCGTTTATTCAATGCTGACTCACAGACTCAGTTATGGCACCAACAAAAGGGTTTATCAGGGAAGGAATTTAGAGAGTGAGGGAGGCAAATATCTCACACTACAAATCCAAGTTCCAAGGCACAATTCTTCAATTAGTCCAGGCTTTGGTTTCAGTTCAGCAAGCAGCTTTTCCTTCCATCATCAAAGGTAACAACATACCTTTAACTGTGGCCAGCATAAATGCAAGAAGCCTCAGGTCACACTTTGACACAGTTTGTCCACACAATGCTACAGTATCTCCACCACCATCCCTAGGGTCTCATTTTCTTCAGGATCTTGCTGCTACACGTTTTGCTTGCCCCAAATCGCTTGCTACTTCAATCTTACTCACCTCAAGTCTTGCTCACTTCAAGTCTTGCTGCTCAGTGTGGGAAGTACTCTTTCACTTATCCTAGTCCCAGAGCTGATGCTGATTTGCTAGACCATGTGTCTGCAGTTAAGGTAGTGGGAGACCAGAGGCTAAATGTCTAAAAAAGCCAACTTTTAGTCTAACACCCCAACACTTAATTATAATATTTGCTTTATCTTCTTCACTTGCCCTTTTAAAACCTCTGTTCAGCTCTCTTACCTCAACATTCCTTTCCCTTGTTTTAGCTTCTTTCCATTCTAATGTAAGTTAGAGTATCTTCTGGCAGCCATTTTGATCTTTTCTTTCTTCCTTGTCTTTGAAATAAATACCCTTTTGCTTTTTTCATAAATGATGTCTTTCTACAACTCATCTGGTCTTTGGACATTTGTGCCCAATGCATCAAATCTATCCTTAAGATGGTCTTTACATTCAGTTTGATACACTCAAGGTTATATTCTCACGGATCTGTTTTCATTTATCAATTTGAATTTATATATAAGCAATTGACATCTGTCCTTGCTTGATTTGGCTACTGGTATTGAACTTCTCCAATATCTCTCCACAGACATAGCAAATCAGATTCTTAAGTAGTCTGTCAAGTGAGATCCATGTATATTTCTATCTTAAGTTATTTTTTAAAAAAGTATTCACAATAAATAAGTCATTTATTGTAAAAATTTTCTCAATCACCAGCCTCATTTCTGTCACCAAGGCCAGAGTTTCCAATTACCAGTCTTTCTCCTTTATTTGCCACATTTCTATTTCTGTCACTAATAATTACTAAGATATCATTATTTCAGGTTAGATCAATTATAGATTGCAGAAATATGTAAAAATCCCCAATTTCTTCACCTGTGGCTTTGGTGGCCCATCTTTTTGAACAATAGCTGGATTAACAAATCTTTCTTATACCTATAATCAACACTTTTGGTACCAGGAGACAGGGAATAAAGAGACAAATTACATTGGGAAAGTCTGCTGTCAGGAACCTTGCCAGAGTACTGAAGAGCAACAATATCAGTCTGGAGACTAAGGTGCACCTAATCCAGGCCATAGTCTTCACAATTGCTTGCTGGACAATGACTAGGGATGATAGAAAGAAAATTGATGCCTTCAAGCTGTGGTGCTGGAGAAGAATATTAAATATATCATGGACTCCCAGGAGAACAAAAGGGTTTATTCTAGAGAAAGTGAAGCCAGCCTGTTCCTTGTAAGTAAGGATTCTGAGGCTTCATCTGACATACTTTGGGCATGTTGCAAGGAAGGACCGTTCCTTGGAGAGAGATGTCATGCTTGAAATGTTGGAAGGACAAAGAAAGAGAGGGAGACCATCAATGAGATGGATTGATACAGTGACTGGGATAATGAGGGTAGATGTGTTGGAGACAGTAAAGTTGGCACAGGACAGAACAGGTTTCAGGGTTGTTGCACATAGGGTCACTATGAATTGCTATGAGTAGCAAGTGACTCAACGACACCCCACAACAACAACAATATGCATATGGATAGTATCTTATCACTCACAGCACTACTTCAGGGTAGATCTTGAAATGCTCTTTTTTTTTACTTTAAATCCCATACCATTCCACTTAAATTTGTCATTTTTGACATGTTGTTGTTGATTTCCTTCAAATCGAGCATGACTCATAGCAACCCTATGAACAAAAGGCTTGAAGCCCCTCTACAACTATCTACATTTATCAAAGTTGATAGAATTTCCATAGAAGATCTTATAATTATCTGATTCAGAATGGCCAGTATCAGTCAGTCCATCTTAGCTCACTAACGCCTAGGATGTTGATCCTTAGGTGTTCCATTTCACTTTTTACAACTTTAAATTTTCCTAGATTCATACTTCATGCATTCCAGAGTCCAATTATTAATGGGTATTTGTAGCTGTTTCTCATGTTGAGACTCCCCACATCAGCAAATGCAGGTCCTTCATTGAGCGAAAGCTTTGTTCCATCTACGTCATTACAGTAGACTACTACAAGGATGCAGTTCTTGCGCGATCACGTTTTGAGCACCTTCCAACTGAGGAGCTCATCCTCTGGCACTATATCCAGCAATGTTCTTCTTTTACCCACAGGGTTTTCAACAGTTTTTTGTTTCAGAAGTAGATAGCAAACACTACTACTTGATCTGTCTTAGTCTGGAAGCTTCATTGAAATCTTTCCACCTTGGTTTATCCTGCTAATATTTTAAACACTGGTGACATAGCTTCCAGCTTCAGCGCAACACACAAGCCACCAAAGTACAGGAAAATGACAGAAGAGTGGTTACTGGAAAGCAAATAAGTAATCTGTACCCTGGGCAAACAATTGAATAAGCTATATTCTATAAAGAAAAATGCGTCCTCAGGATTGGAGGAAGACCCATCAACAAATTGCATCGTACAAATAACACAACCTTGTTTGCAAATATTAAAGAATTTAAGTACTTACTACAAAAGATAAAAGGCTACATAGAACCTTCTATTGAGGTTATATGCCAAGATCAAGAAAACAAAATTCCTCACCACTGGACCAGTAGGAAATATGTATGATATATAGAGAAAAGACTGAAGTTGTCAACAATTTCATTTTACTTGAATCTGCAATCAATACCCATGATAACTTCAGTCAAGAATTCCAAAGCCATATGCCATATTACATTGGAGAAATTGACTATCAAAGACCCCTCCAAATTTCTAAAAAGAAAAGATACAAATTTAAAGACTAAGGTACACCTAATCCAGATCATGTTATTTTTCAATTGTTTCCTATGCATCTGAAAGTTGGACAGTGAATAATAGAAGAATCAATGCCTTTCAATTGTGGTGTTGGAGAAAAGTAATGAATATCTCATGGATTGCCCAAAGAATCAATGAGTCTTTCTTGGAGGAAATAACCAGAGTGTTTTTTAGAAGCAAATATGGTGAAAAGTTATCTAATAGTTTTTGCACATGTTGTCAGGAGAGTCCAGACCTTAGACAAGGATATCATTCTGGGAAAGGTGGAGGGTCAGAGAAATAGAGTAAGACTCTCAATAAGGTGCATTAACACAGTAGCTGTAACAATGAGCTTGAGCATAATAAAGATAGAGCAGATGATGCAGAATAAGACGAAGTTCAGATTTGTTATTCACAGGGTCTATATGAGTTGTAGTCAACTTGATGGCACCTAACAACAAAATTAGGTTAAAACTTGAAGAGAGAAGGGAGGAAGAAGCTTACAGGTTAGGTGATAAAACAACATAATGAGATAAGGAGGGGAAAAAAATGAAAAGAATATCTTGAAAATTAATGAAATCCTTAAACTTCAAAATGATATTATTGCAGATATAAAATTAGGAACAGCAAGGAGTAAAATAGACAAAGCTAATAACACTGAGGAAACAGTTCATACACCAGTAATGAGTTTAGATCATCAAAACGTAATTATTAAAGCAATCAGGAGAAAGATTATAGCTATATATGACAAAGGGAATCCAACATAAAGATAATTTGTTTCATTAATGTAAGGATTTAAGCAAATGAGCAAAAATTTATTCAAGGATAAAATTAAATGTTCCCTGAAATGTCAGAATATATTTGAAGGGGAAATTGAATAAAAGAATAATGAAGAGCAATATATTTTGAGAAAATATTCTTCTGTGATTACTGAATGTCTGTAACAAATTTATTTGTCTTCAACTGGCCAGAAACATCAAGTCACTGGCAATGAGCAAATTTAAATCAGGCTGGTAAATTAAAAAAGAAAACAAAACAGACTCCTGAGGAAAAGTGTAACTCAGGAATAGTACATCCAATCAAGTTATGATTCAAGCATAAGGGAGGGAAATAGACAGGAATTCCAGACATGAGAAGATTCAGGACATGGGGAATCTATTAATTATTTGAGATGAGCAAAGTATAACTATTTCATGTACCTATTAGTTTTTACTTTGTATTTTCTATAGATATCATGTACTTTTCCTTTTTTGAGGTGGATGTGTTTGCTTTGATCAAGTTGCTTTCAGTAATGAAGGATATACTTAAATAAATGGAAAACTGCTTTCTGAGGTAAAATGATTTTGATACAATTATCTGGTTCCCATGAGTCCCAAGTAGACTTGTGGGACTGTGGAGATGGGGCCTGCTCCTTCAGAATCATGAGAAAATCATTAAACAGGTCCCCACCAGAGGTCAGTGCATACTACAAATGAGATAGAAACTTTTGAAGCTAGATCTAAGAGACTGTGATGATTAATATTGTGTGTCAATCTGATTATTATATTTATTATAATATGTTATAAATTCTGACTTCTATGATATTAGTTTTTCATTGGGTTTTCACACTTAATTGTGCTCATGTGAAACCTATACTTGGACCAAGGGGCAGTCCTCAGAACAGAGCATGGAAACACTGTATGATTAAATATTGAGACGAGTGCTTCAGGGATGCGGTCTGTCTTCATGCCTTTTCAATCTATAGATGGAACAGATCATATGGGAGTCTGGACTTTATGAGGAGAAATGTAGCAACAGGAGTGGAGGAAGATCATCAACAATCTGCATTATGCAGATGGACACACTTTGCTTGCTGAAACTGAGGAGGAACTGAATTTGCTGCAGAAGGTCAAGGACTGAAGTCTGCAGTATAGATTGAAGCTCAATATCAAGAAAACTAAGATTCTCACCACTGGGCCACTTGGCAGCATCATGATATATGGAAAAGAGATTGAGACTGTTAACAAATTCAGCTTGCTTGGTGTTACAATCAGTACCTTTGGCACTGCAAGTTGAGACATCAAAAGACTAACTGCATTAGAAAAATCTGCTCTCAGGGACCACTCCAAAGTGCTAAAGAGCAATGCTGTCTAGAGACTAAAGTGAACCTGATCCAGGCCACTGTCTCCACAATTATCCAGTATGCATCAGAGAGCTGGACAGTGACCAAAGACAGAAGAATTGATGACTGTGAGTTGTGATGCTGAAGAAGAATATTGCACATACCATGGACTTCCAAGAGAACTAACAGATCTGTCCTCGAGAAGGTGAAACCAAGTTGTTTCTTGGAGGCAAGGATTTTGAGGTTATGTCTCACATACTTTGGGCATGCTGCCAGGAGGGACCAGTCCTTGGAGCAGGATATCATGCTTGGAAGTGTGAAGGGACAGCACAGGAGAAGAAGACGCTAAATGAGATGGATTGACACAGTAACTGGACAATGTGTCAGAGACAGTGAGATTGGCTCAGGATAGAGCAGAGTTCAGAGCTATTGTATATAGGGCCGTTATGAGTCATGGTTTACTTGATGGCACGTAACTACAACAGAAGCATGAGGTTAATAGTAGAATTAGTGGTGGTTCTGTAAAGATATGATCAGCCTGAAAAAGGAAGACTTTTTGGTGTTGTTCCCTGCATTGAACTTATTTATGTTGTTCTTGTTGATGATGTTGTTGTTAGGTGGCAACAGGTTGACTAGAACTCATAGTGAGCCTCTGAACAATAGATATGAACCTTACCAAATCCCTTCCCTTTCTCATCATCTCTGATATGCTTGAGTCCACTATTTAAGTTACTAGGCCAATTCAACTTGTTGAGGGTCTTCTCTTTCTGCCATCAATTAGAGTCTGACTCTTAGCAACCCTGTGAACAACAGATATGAACCTTGCTCTATTCTGTGCTGTCTTCATCATTTCTGACTTAAGTCCATTGCAGCAGTCACTGTGTCAATCCATCTGGCTGAGGGTCTTCTTCTCTTTCGCTGACCCTCCACCTTTCCAAGCATGATATCCCATTCCAAGGAAAGGCTTCTCTTAACAACATACCCAAAGTAGGTGAGATGAAGTTTTATCATCTTTGCCTCCAACAAGTACTTTGGCTGCACCTTCTCCAAGACATATGTTTATTCTTTGGCAGTCCATGGAATATTCAATCTCTGAAGTCCTCATTCTGTGACTCTGCCTACTTACAACTTGGGTTGGCTGGTTCGAAGACTGAGCCAGAGACTAACAATAGCTTCCCAGACAACTCCCTCCTGAAATATGACCCTGGCCTTGGGACTTGCAAGCATCTACAAACCTGTGAATCATTTCCTTAAAATACCTCTCTTTCATTCTCTCTGAAAGTGTTGATAGTTGATAAGTGTCTCCTATGTCACAAAATAGATAATAGCAGGTTATTTGCTTTAAAAAAATTTTCACAGGAATGCAAATTTCATAATGGTAAGAGATATATATTTTATTCATTGACATACTTTGGACATAATATTAAGAAACATCAGTCCTTAGAAAAAAGGCTAATGCTTAGAAAGGTAGAGGGCTGGCAAAGGAAAGAAAAATCTTCAAGGAGATGGAGTGACACACTGACTGAAACAATGATACAGTGGATATTTTGAGGACAGTGTAAGATTAGGCAAGATTTTGTTTGATTTGCTCTACGTAGGGTTGATATGAATTGGAGTTGACTCAACAGCACCCACCATAACAACAATGCTTTATGACGTGGAAAGAACTGGCATATATTAATTTCTCAATAATATTTGATAACCAATTAATGGAAAGAAATAAAAAGAATATAGAAATAACCTTGGAAAAAATGGAGGACTTAAAATTACTGAAGAAAATACACAGATCAAGATGAAAATGCAAAACAAAAACAACAAAAAAAGATGAAAATGCAAAGGGTGTTAACATTTTACAGTAGGATATCAATACAAATATGATATAAAACTGAACACGCTCAGCTAAAAATTCAGCAGCCATCATCAATCAACAAAACTTCCCGTCTCTTAATGGTTTTAATGTTTTTCTTAAGTTTAGAAAGACTTTTGGTAGTAAAAAAAATGCATAATGGAGTTCAACAATTCTTTAAAAAGTTCTTTTTGCAGCACATTTACCTAATGTAATTTTTTTTTCATTTCTTAATGGCTGCTTCCATAATGTTGACTGTGGATCCAAGTAAAATGAAATCCTTGATAATATCATCAACATTTCTTCATTTCATAATGTTCATTGGTCCAGGTGTGAAGATTTTTGTTATCTTACTGCTTAGATATAATCTATAGTGAAAGCCTTTGATCTTCATCAGCAATTACTTCAAGTACTCTTTATTTTTCAAGTTACATTGTATGCATGTTGTAGGTTGTGTATGAGCCTTCCTTCAAAGCTGATGCCCAGTTCTCCTTCATATAGTCTAGTTTTTCCAATTATATTTGCTCAGCGTACAGTATAAGTAAGGATATAGAAAGGACACAGTCCTGACACACAACCTTCCTGATTTTAAGCCATGCAGTATCCCCTTGCTCTGTTTGAATGACTGCCACTTGATCTATGTACAGACAGATTCCGCACAAGCAACGTCGAGTGTTTTGGACTTTTCACTCTACCAAATATTATACATAATTTTAAAAAAAATTTTTAAAAATATAACTGTAGAAATAGATAACTAATAAAAAGTTTAAGTTGGGGGAGCAAAGGAGTGAGGTTAGGGGATGGGGAAAATCATAGGGTTGCACAATTTGAGGAGTGGAGGGAGAGGTGGGTAAAGGAAATGGGAAAGATACAGTGTGAAAACAATGTATATGAACTTTGTAAGTAAACCAGTATAAGTCATGTGGTTCAATACTTAAGGATGCTGTGGACAGAATATTGGATGATCCAGGAAGCATTACAAGAAGAAAGAAGGAGGATGCAGAGTCACTGTACATAAAAAAAAAAAATTTACTAGCAAGAATTTTAAGAAACAACACATGATCAAGAGTCAGTAGTGAAGGAGGAGGAAGTACAGACTGCTCTGAAGGCCTTGGCAAAAAATAGGGCCCCAGGAATTGACAGTATGTTGTTTGTTGTTTATTGTTATGTGCCATTGAGTGGCTTGCGACTCATAGCGACCCTATGTACAACAGCCCTAAACTC
>NW_006399851.1:6513311-6533025 GCF_000299155.1 Elephantulus edwardii | reverse complement strand
TCCCAGTCACTGAATCAATCCACCTCATAGAGGGCCTTCCTCTCCTGCGCTGTCCCTCCACCCTCCCAAGCATGATGTCCCTCTCTGAGGACCAGTTTCTCCTCACAGCATGTCCAAAGTATTGACAGTATACCAACTGATATATTTTAACAAACAGATGCTGCCCTGGACATGCTCACCAGGTTTTGCTAAGAAATCTGAAGGACAGTTACCTGACCAACTGACTAGAAGAGATCCATATTTATTGCCATTCAAAGAAAAAAAGGTGACCTGACACAGTGTGGAAATTATCTAACAATATCACACACAGAAAAATCCTGTTAAAGATTTATCAAAAAAATGACCGGAACAGTACATTGACAGAGAACTACCAGAAATAAAAGCTGGGTTCAGAAGAGGCTGTGGCACTAGAGACATTATTGCCAACGTTAGATGTATCTTGACAGAAGGCAAAGAGAACCAGAGGAATATCTATCTGTGTTTCCTTGACTATGCAAAGGCATTTGACTATGTGGATCACAACAAATGTGTCTAACCTTGAGAAGAACAGGAATCCTAGAACATTTGATCTTGCTTTTGCAAAACCTATACTTGGACCAGGAAGCAGTCATCAGAACACAGCAACAAAACAAAAAAAAAAAAACACCAACAAAACACTGCATGATTCAAAATAAGGAAAAGAATGCATCAGGGATGCATCATGTCTCCATACCATTTCAATTTATATGCGGAACAGATCATTTGGGTAGCTGGGCTTTATGAGGATGAATGTGGCATCAGTTTTGGAGGAAGACTCATCAACAACCTACGTTATGCAGATGACACAACTTTGCTTGCTACAACTGAGGAAAATCGGAAGCATTTGCTGCAGAAGGGCAAGCACTAAAGTCTTCAATATGGATTGAAACTCAACATCAAGAAGCCAAAGATTTTCACCACTGTGCCAATTGGCACCATGATAGATGGAGAAGAGATTGAAGTTGTTAATAATTACAGCTTACTTGTCTCTACAATCAACACTCTTGGCACCAGCAGTCAAGAAATCAGAAGAATTTTATTGGGTAAAATCTGCTGTTAGGGACCCCTCCAGAGTACTGAAAAGCAATGATGTCAGTCTGGAGACTTAGGTATGCCTGATCCAGGGTATGATCTTCGTAATTACTTGCTATGCATCAGAAAGCAGGACAACAACTAAGGATGACAGAAGAATTGATGCCTTTGAGTTGTATTCTGGAGAAGAGTCTTGAACATGCCATGGACCAACAAGAAAACAAATAGGTGTGTCTTGGAGAGGGTGAAACCAAGTTTCTCCGTGGAGGCTAAAATTCTGAAGTTTCAACTCACATATTTTGGGCACATGGCTAGGAAAGTCCTTGGAGAAGGACATCATGCTTGGAAGGTGGAAGAGCAAGCACAGGAGAGAAAGTACCAGATAAGAAGGATTGAAGCAGTAACTGAGGCAGTAGGGGTAGATATGTCCGAGTCAGTGAGACTAGCACAGGACAGGGCAGGCTTTAGAGCTGTTGTACAGAGGGTCATTATCACTAAATCACTGGCCCCTAAATAGCATATAACAACACCACAACAACTGGTTTACTTACAAAGTTTGTATACATTGTTTTTCGCACCATATCTTTCTCATTTCCTTTACTCACACATCCCTCCACCCATCAAATTATGTGACCTTATGATTATCCCCCCTCACCCATCCTCACCCCTCTGCTTCTCCCTTCCTCCTTTGAATCCTCATACATGTTTTATTAGTTATATTTCTATTTCTACAATAATGGTCTTATACATTATTTGTCTTTATGGAACTCAGTTCACTTTGCATATACTCTCTAGTCCCTCCAGGTAGTGATTTTCAAAATCATTTTTCCTGCATGCTGCGTAGTAGTCCGTCATATGAATATACCATAATTTCTCAATCCATTCAATTATGTTTGGACATTTGGTCTGTTTGCAGGTAATACTACCCATAATTTTGTATAATCCTCATGGTCAAAAGTCTTCACTTTGAAAATAAAACACAAGAAACAGCTTTTTTGTATTCTCTGTTTTCAGTCAAGAACCTTGTCATATCAACAATGATAACCTTCATTCCATATCCTCTTCTGAATCTACCTTGAATCTATCTTCATAAGGATGTTACTGTTATTATTATATCACTTTCTTTGTGCTTTCTTTTTTAATAGATAGTTTTCCATATGCAAGTGGGAAATATCAAGATAGACTGAGAGAATAGAATTTTTTTACACCTAGCCCAAGTTCATCACTTAAGTTTCCATTGATTGCTGATGGCATTTTAGTTTGCAGTATAGGTTTAGAGAAAAATACAGAATGGTGTCCACTAAGTACAAATACTGAATTCTCCCCCTGCCCAGCACTGTGTTGTTTTGTGTGAGTTGTGATTTCATTATTTTTAATTCTGCCAGAGTGAACTGTCATTGTAATGACTATACCATTTTTTATTAATATTGTTGGTTTTGCTGTTGTTGTTATGAGCCTTTGAGTGAGCTCTAAATCATAACAGAATATTACATAGTCCTACATCATCTACATGAATATTTTCTAATCTAAGGAGTTTTTCTTATAGCACTATATCAGATAGCATACTAATGTTTATAAATGTAAACCATAATCTTCATATTATATAGAAGCCGTAATGAAATCTCAAAGGCATGCAATTCAAATCCACCAGCTGTTCTGTGGGAGAAGAATGTTCAATCCCCTCTTTTACTGTCCCTGAAAACCCACTGGATGGTGATCTATGAGTTGGGTTTTACTCAATATCACACAGCAACAATATAATGGCTTTACCAGTTAATTTGTTAGTGCAGTTGACCAACCTTTCTTCCTAGTTTTCCCTTAGTCCAGAAGCTCTTCTGAAAACTGTTCATTGTGGCACTTGAAATGGTGGCTTAGTTTCTAACATCAAAGCAACATGGAAGCCTATTAGAATCCTGTTAGTATGACAAACTAACAGGTGGAGGAAGGATAAGAATGATAGACATTACTACAAAAGCTAAACCCAAGTTGATTCCAACTCACAGTGACCCGGTAAGACATAGTAGAATGGTCCCATGAGGTTTCCACATATAAATATACATATATATGTATATATTTATACATTTACATATAAACACACATAGTTATGTGTACTTATATTAGTATGGGGAACTAAAGTGAAGCAGTCTGTAGGGAGCTGCACTGCTAAACCAAAGAGTGCATCTCTCTGGTAGATTGAATTCACCAAAAGTTCCGTGGGAGTAAAAGAGGCAATCTCCTCCTGTGCAACTTACAGCCTCAGAAACCCAACAGAGGGTCAACTACGTCTTGGTTCCGACTCAAAAGTAATAAGTTATACTAGCATATGTATTTATACTTGTACCTATAAATACATGTATGCATAGCTATGTTGTTGTTGTTGTTGTTGTTAAGTGCCGTCGAGTCGCAGGCGACTCATAGCGACCCTATGAAGGAGAGTCCCCGACGCTTGGGTGCCTTTCATCCTCTCTCCAGGTTCATAGGGTTTCCGGAGGCAAGGTATTATCGAAGTGGATGCCACTCCTCCTTTCACACTTGTTTAATCGAGGAGCTCCGCCCCACTCTCAGTCCGCATTGGGTAGCCAACCATTAACGCATTTGACACATCCGTGTCACAGTATTCAGCCTCACAGCAACCACAAGTGACTGCAGCACGGCAACTTGTACACCAGGGCTATGTTTGTTTATAAATATATACATTGGGCCCAGTACTACTGGGGAAACGGGTAATACAGACTTGTTGAAGATAGGAAGATAGTCTAGGTATTCCACGAGTTAGTAAGTTTTTCCATTAATAAACCTCAGATATACCCTTAGGAATCCTTTCATATACATAAAAGTAAAGATAATTTGAAAATAAGACATTCATTTATCAGTCATAAGATTTCAGATTTCTAAACTGCTGCTGGAAAAAAAAGGCTTAAACATTTTTAAAAGTGGGGATTATTCCAAGTGAACGACATGCAAGCTTTTGTTCTTGAGTACCATTGAGTCAGAACCAACCCAAAGATGACCCTCCAGTAGGTTTTCAGAAGTTGTTAATCACACGGGAGAAGATTGCCAATTCTTTTCCCACGGAATAGCTGGTAGTTTCGAACCGCATACCTTCGGGATTGTCGTGGTTTCTTACCTCTAGGCCCCCAGAACTCCCTAGGGGATGTATATGGGGGGTGGTGTTGTGTACTGTAGAGTACTGCAGAGTTGGGTACCGACCCACAGCTGGGCCTCCTGCAGGTTTTTAGAGACAGTTAATCACATAGGAGATTGCCCATACTAATCTTAAAAAAAAAAAAAATATCAACAAGGAACCTAATCTGAAAGTATAATGAAGCTTCAGTTAAGTTGCATTTAATAAATCTTCCTGGCGATTGTGTTGCATTTTAAAAGCATATTTTCCCCACTTCAAATTGTCCCATTCAGTTCCCAGACCTTGTACTCAATACACTATAAACTATGAGCTAGTGAATGCCTATCGAAAGTCAAAGGCAGCTCTTTTAGCACCTGCTATGTTTTCAAATTAGAGGTTTTCATTGCATTTACTCCTATTTAAAAAAAAAAAATCTAACAGTCGTATTGATGTTTTCTATACTATGATTGCCTAGCACAATAAACTAGTCCAAGTAGTTTGAAACAGATCACAACAAGACACAACAACCAAACCCCTGAAGGTCATTCCCCGGTCTGTTCATGTGGGGTCACCAGAAGTAGGACTTAACTTAAAGGCTACTGACTTGTTTGATTGTCATTGTTGTTGTTGTTATCATAGGTAACTTGAATAACAGGGGGAGTAGCTCTAGTGGCCTAGTGGCAAGAAGCTGCACTGCAATCTCAAAGGCACATGGTTGGAGGCCACCCGCTGCTCTGTGGGAGGATGGGCAATCTCCTCCCATCTCCCATGCCTCTGAAAACACTCCAGAGGGTCAGCTGCGGGTCGGTTCCGACTCTACAGTACACAACAACAACAAAAATTAGAATTGAAGGAAACATTAAGTGGGATTATTAAAATTAAAAAAAAAAACACATTACAACTTTTCTGGAGCCTTTGCATTGCACAAGCTTGACAAACAAGAAAGATACGGCTCTGGCAAGGTCTTTTCAACAGACAGCTCAACATAGTTAAATGCATCTTTGGCAGGCACATTACCTTTCAGTATGCTTCCTATGGAAAGCATTTGTCAGAATCCAGATCTCGTTGAAATGTAATCTCACAACAGGCAATCAGAATGAGGTGTTGTCCCAGGCCATCCAGGTGCAGCAATCTCCTCATCAGGGATGATTTATCTTACCCACAAATCAGCAAAATCAGAACAGAGCTTTTAAAATGCTTTTGATACATTCAGGTGATATATTCCAATAGAATCCAATTTCTTAGCACCTTCTTTTATCAGTGTTGGCAACTACCTTGGATTATTAACAGACAGAATGGACAAATTAATTACAGAAAGAAATTGGAGACCTGGGTAATGTTCCTCCTTGCAATCACCTTTAATTGTAAATTATTTGTTACAGTTTTCCGTCTACCTCTTGGGCAAAGGGCCTGGTCAATTCAGGAGCTGAGAAATTCAGCCCCCTGAACTTCAGTAGGAAGCTCTGGTGGCACAGTTCATAGGAGGCAGAGCTGCTAAGCCAAAAGTGGTCTGACACTACCAGCAGTTCCATAGCAGGCAGATTAGCAATCTTCTGTGTGATTTGCATTCTCAAAAAGCTCCCTGGAGAGTCAGCTCAACAGCAGTGAGCTGAGTTGTTGAGTTAGCTTCTCAGGTAGCTCAAATCTGTGCCTTCACTAGAAACGGGGCAAAGATTGATAGGGTGGGATTAATAAATTCCAAATTGTTCAAACACATGGTAAAACTGACATCGTGTGCCTCTAGCCTGCAAAACTGGTCAAACTGTCTAATTACTATTTGTTTGGTCCTCAGACTCTGTTGTAACTTCTCTATAGTAATGCAGAGTACCTGAAGTTGTCTGTTTACCAAGAGGGGAAGAGCATCTTTCACTGAATCAGCATTTGTCTTTTCCACACATGTGTAAACTATACCTAAGTTGTGTGTTAATTAAAAACTCTATGTAAGAATTCTAAAGTTGTCCTTTTCTCAGTCATATGTGAACTATACTAAAGCTGCCTTTTGTTCATGAACACAAATGCATCCTTCCTGAATTAGCATTTACTTTTTCAAAAGGTTTTTCTCAGTCACATGTAAAATATATCAAAGTTGTTTGTTTACTAGTAACTTGATGTAGACTGTTCCTTTGAATGTAAAAATTCTATAGCTTTGAACTAGTGATTGTAATGTTTTAAGAAGTTTAACACTTAACCCAGGTATAAAAACCAATAACCATCCTTAGAGAGAAAAGCTAATTTTTGAGAGTATTCTGTCTGCTCTTCCAGATCTGCAATAAAGTGCTTCGGATCATACAATCCATCTATCTTGTTGGCAAATGTCTATGGGTGAGCGGGGGGTGGGGGGGAAATCCTTGTGTTCACTAAAAGGAATAATAAGAGTATATTAAATACTCAAGATAATGCCATAAAAGTCAATGTTGGTACTAACAGCTGAACTGTATTCTGAAGTGACATGTCACTGTCATGTACCATCAAGTGAGAACCAACCCATAGCTGACTCTCCAGCAGATTTTTAGAGACAGTAAATCTCATGGGAGAAGATTGTCCATCCTTCTTTTGCAGAGCAGCTAGTGGATTTGAACTTCATGACTTTGGGAGTATAGTGCAGGTTCTTACCACTAGCCCCCCAGAGCTCCATCAATCATTTGGTTAGTAGTCAAGTGTTCAACCATTTGCCCCAACTAGGCACAGTATATTATATCCTAGATACAATTTGAACAGCCTGCTGCATAATGAACTTTAGTGTCATGAATCCTCCTAAGAACTCAGGAACCAGTCCTTGGAGAGAGACACCATGCATATGCAAGAAAAAAGAAAAAAAGAAAGAAAAGAAAAAACAGAGGAAGACTCTCAGCAAGAAAGATTAACATAGTGACTACCACAATGAGTTTGAATATGATATAGATTGTGATGATGGAACAGGAGAGGGCAAAGTTTAAATCTGTTGTTCTGTTGTTCATAGGATCACTATAAGTTGTAGTCAGCTTGATAACAACTAACAAGAATAATTCAGGAAATAAAAAAAAATCAAACCCAATTTATGTTCTTTATATAAACTTTGGCTTTTGGACTTTAAAAGAAATTCTATTGCTCTTATTTATTAAGCTTGTGCTATGTAAATGATACATTTATTCTTTATTATACTAGTTTATTTACAAAATTCAAATACACGTTTTCCAGGATAGATTCTTCCAATTTCCTTCACTCCCCATCCATCAAATTGTACAACCTCATGATTAATCCTCCCCTCCCCCTGCACATACTCATCCCTCTACTTCCACCCTCCCCCATCTCCCTTGGATCTTTATATTCATTCTACAATAATGGTTTTATACAATATTTGTCCTTATGAGATAGAGTTAGTTCATTCAGCATAATGCTCTCCAGTCCCTCTCAAGCTAGGTAATAATTTACAAAATCATTATTCCTGCTTTCTGTGTAGTATCCCACTTTGTGAGCATACCATAATTTCTCAATCCATTCGTTTGTCGTTGGACGTCTGGGCTGTTTCCATGTTCTTGCGATGGTGAATAATGCTGCTGTGAACATTGGTGTACAAGTCTCAGTTTGTGCCTCAGTTCTCATTCTCAGGGTATATTCCAAGGAGTGGAATAGCTGGGTATTATGGAATTTCTATGTTCAGCTTTTTGAAGATGCACCAAACTATCCTCCAGAATGATTCTACCATTTTACATGTTTGCCAAAACTGAGGAAGACCTGAAGTATTACTAAAGAAGATCAAGGACTAAAGTCTTCAATATGAATTGAAGCTCAATATCAAGAAGACAAAGATTCTCACCACTGGGTCAGTTGGAAACACCATGATAGATGGAGAAGAGATTGAGGTTGTTAACAATTTCATCTTGCTCAGTTCCACAATCAACACTCTTGATACCAACAGTCAAGAAATAAAAAAGACAAATTACATTTGGTAAATCTGCTGTTAGGCCCTTCTCCAGAGTGCTGAAGAGCAACAATGCCACTCTAGAGACTAAGTTGCACTCAATCAAAACAATGGTCTTTGCAATTACTTGCTGTGCATCAGAGAGCTGGACAATGAATAAAATGACAGTAGAAGAATCAATGCTTTTGAGATGTGTCGCTGGAAAAGAGTATTGAACGTACCATGGACTGCTAAGAGAACAAAGAGACCATGCAAAACAGAGACATTCTGTACAATAAATAGTTATTGAATCTTTTTGTCTTTTAAATATGCTTAATACCTTGTTTATTTCTTATATGGACTAATATAAAATATTGTGTTATGTGAACAGACAACTTAAAAAATCATTTTATAGAAAAATTAAACTTTCATGTTAGATAAGTATTAATATTTTCATTACTTTTTACATTTTTTATTAATTTTAATGAAAGTTTACAGAGACTTTGGATATCCATTCATTCATTGTTGCACTTTTCTCCCTGCCCAGCCTCCTCCCAGTTTACTCTTCTCTTTGGAAAGTAAAAGAAAAATTATTTCATTGTTATACAATCCCTCTCCCCAAATCTACTCCATTATGCAGCCTTCATTCTGACACCTGTCATGACATAATACCTAATAGTATATCCCTTTTAAACAGTTCTCTCCCTCCTCTGTTTCAATGCAGTATACATAATTTCTCTCATTTTTTTCGGTCTCCTCCCAACCCCGATGTCAGTCCCATTTTACAACAGTGGCACTATGCAGTACTTGTCCTTTTGTGACTGAGATATTTCACTTAGCATAATGTCCTCCAGGCTCATCCATTTTGACTAATATTTCATGAGTTCCTTGTTTTTCAATGCAGTGTAGTATTCCTTTGTGTGAATATACCAGAGCTTCTCTATCTATTTGTTTGTTGATGGGCACTTGGGTTGTTTCCAACTCTTTGCTATTGTGAACAAAGCCTCAACAAACATGGGTGTGCATATATCTGCTTGGGTTGGCAGTTCTGGTTTCTTTGGGGTATATTCCCAGTAGTGGAATTGCTGAGTCAAATGGTGTTTCTATTTGCAACTTTTTGAGAAAGCATCATACTGCCTTCCATAGTGGTTGCACCATTTTCTTTTGCCATGTTAGTTTTATGTTACCTATTTTAATACTATGTTTGTGATAAATTGTAACTTTATGTAGTCAAATTTTCAAATCTTTTCAAACTGAGGTTATAAACATTGTTTCCAAAATGTAGGGCTTCCATATGTAAATGCTACCCAGTTAAAAGTAACTTGATTTAATTCACTGCAATGATCCATTCATCTAGATTACTTGATTTTTGTGTCATGTGAATCGGTGTTCCCATTGATTGTTTACCAGGATACATGAAAGGACACACTCTTTCATTTGTATCATGGCAAAAACTGTTAACTCTCCTGGCTGGAGTTGGCTTGATCAGTGAACGTGGATATACAAGATGCTCTCTCAAAATAGACCAGAGGCTTGGTATCTAGTGCTATAATCCACCTTTGCCCAGTAACCTCTCATGTTGGATCCAGTTGTTTGTTGGATGAATATACCAATAGTTAGGCTAGACAACTCACCTTCATCTCTTGTTTATTAGGAAGAAAAAGTATACCTTCAAAAGATCCATCCTGATAAGTAGTTTCAATCACAAGGGAAGCCATTGTAGAAGAGGGATATTAATAATGGTATTGAGGAAGTAGGCATCTCATACCTTAAAAAATTTGTGGTCACCCTGGTGACCCCAGGAAAACTGTATTTCCAGTGAACACATACTCATGAGCTAGAATGAATTTCTTTTAGTGTCCTGTCAGTTCCCTACCACTGTGTTCATTTTTGTTTGTGTTCTGTCTGCTTAGTGTCTATGGCTTCTTGCTTTGGACTATTAGTGTCCCCGTTTTATTGTAACCCAAAACACATGCTTTTCCTACTTTTGAGATAATCCATTCCTGAAAAAATGCATTCTTTTGTTTGATAATTCCACATGTTTAAAAGAAAAGTAGGCCAAGATGGTGGAACATTCATGACTAATGAAAATGGTACTAAAAACTGGTCTGAAACAAAAGCAAGTGTTGAAGGGATTATAGTTTTTCAGTGGTCCTTCTTGAACCCAATCCCCTCTTCTTCTGTAGAATGTCTTTTCACCACTAACTTCACCACATTCCATACCAAACTTACTAATACAGGATCTTTATGAGTTGGAATTAACTCATTAGCGATTGTTGTTCACAACTGAGTCAGAATCGACTCATAATTGACCCACCAGTGGGTCAATTAATCGAAAAGGAGATGATTCATCCTTCTCCTGTAGATCAGCTGGTTGATTGGAACCCTGAGCCTTTGGGACTGCAGGGCAGTGTGTTACCAGTAGGCCACGAGAGCTCCCTTAATGGCAAAAGGTATTTATAGGGTGGTGCAAAAGCCACTCATAGTGACCTTGTGAACAGTCAATCAGGATTTTGTACCATCCTCACAATCTCAGTCATGTTCAATCTCATTGCTATAAATCACTGTGCCAGTCTAGCTCTTTGAGAATCTTTCTCTTTTTAACTGACCCTCTATTTCCCCGCAAGATCTCTCTTTTTGTTAACTTTTATTTTATACACGTTTGCTTACAAAGTTCATATACACTGTGTTTCATACTATCCTTCATTCACACTGTATTTCATATATTCCCGTTCATTATGTTTTCTAAAATTAATCACCATTGAACGATGCCCACCATTCCACCATTATGCTGTCTTTCCACATACTCACTGGATCATTTGCATTTCCTTTACCCACCCTGTCCTCCACCCACCAAATTGTGCAGCCCTATAATTTCCCCACCTCCCTCTACCTCCCTTTCCCCTCCCCTTTGGATCCTTATACATGTTTTATCTTTCTATTCCTATAGTAATGCTCTTATGCAGTATTTTTCCTTATGAGACTGAGTTTACTTATAATCATGCTCTCCAATCTCTCCCAAATTATGAAGTAATTTTCAAAATCATTGTTCCTGAGTGTTGTATGGTGTTCCATCATGTGAATGTACCATAATTTCTCAATCTGTTCTATTACGGTTTGAAATTTGGGCTGTTTCTATGTTCTTGCAATGGTGAATAATGCTGCTCTGAACATTGGTATACAAATCTCCTTTTGTGTCTCAGTTCTAATTTTCTCAGCTTATGTCTCTAGCAGTGGAATAGCCAAGTCATATGGAATCTGTATCTTCAATTTTTTTTTAGAAAATGCCAAACTGCCTTTCAGAGTGGTTGTATCAATTCACAACCCACCAACAGTGTTTGAGAGCTCCTGTCTCTCTGCATCCTCTCCAAAATTTATTGCTTGCTGTCCTGAAAAACTTTGCTACTGCTACTGGGGTGAGATGGTATATATCTTACTTTGGTTTTGATTTGCATCTCTCTTATTGCCAGTGATTGTGAGCATTTCTTCATGTGTCCATTGGTCCTCCAAATATCTTCCTCTGTGAAAAATCTTTCCATGGTTTTGCTCATTTAGTAATTGTGTTATCAGTCTTTTTTTGTGGAGGCCCTGTAGGATTCTGTAAACTTTTGATATGAGACCTTTGTCTGAAATGGTATTGTTAAATGTTTTTTCCCAATCAATAGGCTTTCTTTTTACTCTGTTGGGAAAAGTTTTTGATGCACAAAAGTATTTTTTTTTCTCAGAAGGCTCCACTTATCAATTTTATTCACTCTTGGTTGGATATTTCTGGCTTATTTGTCAGCCTTTTTGTACCATGGGCTAGGCTTTCTAAGCTTGTTCCCACTTTGTCTCTTATGATTTGTATGATTTTAGGCTTTACCCCTAGGTCTCTGATACACCTTGAGTTGGTTTTTGCATATAGTGAGAGGTATGCATCCTGCTTTAGCTTTCTGTAGGTAGTATTATACATGACATCTTTTTCCAAGGACACGAACCCCTAACAACATGCCTAAAGTATGTGATTCAAAATTTCACCACCCTTCCCTTGAAGGAGAGCTCTGCTTGCACTTCTTCCAAGATATATTTGTTTGTTCTTTTGACAATTTTCAGGATATTCAATATCCTTCATCAATACCACAATTCAAAGACATCATTTCTTTGGTCTTTTTTATTCATTATGTTAAAAAATTATTCACAGGCAAACTGGAATAAATGAATTGAGTAAAGCGTTTTCCCAGTCACTTAATAATAGAAAATGTTCTTAAGAATAAAGGGAACAAGGGAGCTCTGGTGGCCTAGTGTCAAGGAGCTGCTCTGCAACCTCAAAGGCTCATGGTTTAAATCCACCAGATGCTCCGCTGGAGGAGGAAAGGCAATCTCCTCCTGTGCCAGTCAGATCCGATTTGACAGCACACAACAACAACAGGGAGTGGGAAAAAGAGAATAAAAATAAAAAAAGAATAGAGGCGACAATTTACATAGCTTAAAATGCATTTTAAATTCTTCCCATTTTCTTGTTTTCCCCTAAATCAGCAAAAGTCTATTTTAATTATTTTTTTCCTCAAGCAATCAGCATAATAGCCATAAAACTAAACTTTACAGAGTTTACAAAAAAAGAAAACAAACAAACAAAAAAAAAACACCCACATTGGAGAGGAACAATTGGGAGTAAGTTCTGGGGCCTTGGTGGTGAGGAGTTGCACTGTGTTGGCAGAACCAGAGGCATAAGTTTCAAGTCCACCAGTTGCTTCTCAGAAGAAAAATAAGCAATCTCCTCCTGTGGGGCTGTCTCAGAAAACCTCCTGGAGAGTCAGCTATTAGTTGGCTCCAATTTGATGGTACAAAACAACAATACTTTTTATAAAAGTAACCTTTGTGGCTTAGTGAATGACATCTCAGATTGCTAACTGAAAGATTGATTGTTCAAGTCCACCAGCCACAGCCACACTGTGCAGGAGAGTGAATGATGGTCCTTCCAGAAACTCAGTGCAGGAACATTTTGCCTCAGACTCATCTTGATAGCAGTGGGCAATTTTTTTTTATAAACTATGACTTCTCATATTGGATATAGGGTAAGGTGCACCTGACCCAGGCCATGGTCTTCACCATTACCTGTTAGGCACCAGAGAACTGGACAATGATGAAAAATGACAGAAGAATTGATGTCTTTGATTTGTGGTGCTAGAGAAGAATCTTGAACAATATTCTGCCAAGAGAATTAAAAGGTCTGTCCTGGAGAGAGTGAAGCCGAGCTTCTCCTTGGAGGTAAGGATTTTGAGGATACAGTTCACATACTTTGGGCATGTTGCCATGTCCTTGGAGAATGACATCATCCTTGGAAGGGTAGAGGGACAGCAAAGGAGAAGAAGACCTTGGATGAGATGGATTAACACAGTAACTGGAGTAATGAAATTAGATGTGTCAGAGACAGTGAGACTGGCTCAGAATAGTGCAGGATCCAGAGCTATTATGAATAGAGTGACAACAATGACAGTTATTCTTAACTCTTCAAACTGAGTTTCTTTAGCAAACATTAATGAAAGCAAAATAACATGACAATAACTCCAGGAGCATATGGTTCATAAGATAGTAATATTAGTAAAAGACCAAAAGATGCATCATAAAACACTAGGGATTGTCTTGGAAAGTCATTGCGGAAGTTGAAATTACATAAAAATTTTCACCTTGGTATTCTGGAATACTATAGGCCAAGACTTAAATATACTAATTTTTGTTTGTGGTGGTGCTGTTGCTCTAAATTAATAAAAATAAGCTTCTGAAAATGTTTAGCAGTATGGGAAAGCATGTATCAATCAGTCACTATTTAAGGTCAGCAAGGAATTAAAAGCATTTTCTGGAGTGCCCATCTTAAGTAAAAGACATTCTTTCAGAGAGGTTATTAAAACAATGATAATATTAAAGAGTAGAATATAGAAGCCAGAATAGAATATAGAATCCAGTTGAATTTTTTAAATAGCACAAAGACTCCAAATAAATTCCAGACTTAAAACAATCTATTTAGAGCTACAAGTTTACCCTTTTCTGGCCTTGCGGAAGCCTCAGTGGAAAATTTAAAAAGCATTCCATACAAGTAAGGAATGCCCCAAGGAAAGTTTGGAATGGCTGTGCTTTAAATTTTTCTTCTCTGGCATATATATTTTATTATTTCTCCTGTTTTTATTTGATAATTATGTTTTAAAAGAATTTTTCACTGTTCTCAGTGTAATTTTTCATTTTTATTGAAATCTTCCCACGCATTCAGTTACATTTGTTTTACAGTGAATCTTACTGTTCTCATTAGTTGTTCTCTAGCCTCCCTTCATCTCCTTGCCTTCTCATCTGTGCTTTTGTTTAACTGTTAACCATCTGGTTTTACATAGTTGTTTAAGAAAGCACATGTTAATAGGTGATGGTGTTTATTTTATACGCCAATCTATTATTCAAGTGAAAAATGATCTGTAGAACTATTGCAATTCCAAGTTCAAAGGCTATGTTAGGGAAAGAATCTTTCGGTCTCTGACCACTCTTTTTGCACTTAGCTTGGTCTTGTAGAGGCATGTGAGTTTTGTACTACATTTTCCCCCTGTTCTGTCTAGGCCTTTATGTTGTGTTCCTGGTCAGCATGACCAGAAGCAGTAGTTGGGCATCATCTAGTTCTTCCAGGATCTAGTTAGAGGAAAGTGTGGTCATGTGGGCTATTTGTTCCAAAAACTACTTTCTTCTCTGAACCATTAATTTCTTCTATTCTCTTTAGTTCCATACAAATAAACAGTGATAACTGTGTCTTAAATGGCTGCTCATAAGCTTCTAAAACCATGACAGATGTTGCCATACTCATTGAACATTGTTTTTGTTGTTGTGTACCATCAAGTCAGAACCAACCCATAGTTGACCCTTCAGTGGGGTTTTAAAAGCAATTAATTACTCGAGAGAAGATTGCCCGTCCTTCTCCCATGAAGCAGTTGGTGGCCTCGAACCTCATGCCTTCAAGATTGCAGCGCAGCTTCTTGCCACTATTCAAAATGATTTCCCTCTCCAAGGACTGGTCCTGCCTTGCAACATGTCCAAAGTAAGTCAGATGAAACTTTAGGATCCTTGCCGATAAGGAGCAGCCAGGTCTCACCCTCTCTAGGGCAAACCTATTTGTTCCTCTAGGAGTCCATAGTATATTTAATACTCTTCTCATGCACTACAGCTCAAAGACCTCAATTCTCCTTCAATCATCCCTAGTCATTGTCCAGCTTTCTTATACATAGCAAGTAATTACAAAGACTATGGCCTGGCCTAGATCAGGCACACCTTAGTCTCCAGACTGACATCATTGCTCTTTAGTACTTTGGAGAGGTCTCTGACAGCAGGCTTTCCCAATGTAAATTGTCTTTTAATTTCCTGGCTGCTGGTACCAAGAGTATTGTTTGTGGAGCCAAGCAAACAAGAGCTGTCAATCTCCATTTCTTCATCATCTATTATGATTGCTGTCAATCAGTCCAGTGGTGAGAATCTTTGTTTTCTTGATGTTGAGCTTCAATTCATATTGAATTCATTTGACTGGCACTTAAGGGTACTTGATCAATAAAGGATCAAAGTTTATTCAGTGAAGAAGAAACAATCTATTTAACAAAGATATTATGCTGACAAAACTGGATCGTTAAATGCAAAAAGAAAGCATCAGGATTTATACCTTACACCATGAAAAACAAGCCCTCAACATGGATCAGAGTTATAAATGTTGAAGCAAAACCTACCAAGTTGTTATGAGATAACAGGGGTCAAAACTGTGGCCCTGTCTTTGGCATAACTAGCCTATAAAACAAAACTGAAAATGCACTAATGACAATCTTGCTCTATGATGTCTTTCCCTTATGTGTGTCAATATTTGTGTCTGTCTTCCTACAAGCAGGGATTAGTACTAGAATCCATCATAACTTCTGTATGATTTAACAGAAAACCCTTCAAAGAAATGTCACAAACAAGGTCACATTCAAAAACACAGGGGTTAGGACTCAATAGATCTTTGGGAGGATGTAATTCAATCCATGAAATGCTTCTTTCCATGGAAGAGATGATGCTGAGTCTTTTCTGTTCAAAACCTAGTCCCTCATCTGGTGACTCCCCAAGGTCTTTTTTATACTTTGCTTCCCTAGACAGCTCCTTGTTCCTGTGTTTTAAGCTTGGTTTTTCAAGCACTTTTGACTTCTTCCTTCTTAACCTGGTATAAAAGTACTGGCAGTAATAGATTGTGCCTATTTCTGTTTTTATTTTGTGATTGTTATTGTTGTTGATTGGTGTTGAGTCAAGCACGACTCATAATGACCCTATGAACAAAAAGCCTGAAGCCTTTCTATAACTATGGTCATTTATCAAAGTTCATAGGGTTTCCAGAGGCATGTTGTTTAGCAAGTGGATGCCCCTGCTGCTTCCAAACCTGTCTTAAACCAGAAGCTCCACCAAACACTGTCTACCATGGGTAACCATTATGGCATTTGACACAAGGTTCAGCATCACAGCAACCCCAGGTTACCTCAGTACAGCATATTGACAGAAGAGTGCTGTACCACATAGAAGAATGTTCCTCCAAAATATAATAGCAACCAACTTAAATACAAAGGCCCTTCCTAAGGTCTTATTGACTCTAAACAAAAGACTTAAATAAAAAGCAACCAATACAATATGGTTTTGTTGTTATGTGCCCTTGAGTTGGCTGCAACCCTTCCCTGTCCTGAGCCCATCTCACTAATTCTGACGCACCAATCTCCATTGCCCCAGTTACTGTATAAATCCATCTCATCCAGGGTCATCTTCTCCTGTGCTGTCCCTTCCACCCTTCTGAGCATGATGTCCTTCTCCAAGAATCAGTCTCTTCTGACCACGTGCCCAAAGTAAGTGAGGCAGAGTTTCAAAATACTAGCCTCCAAGGAAAGATTTGGTTTAACCCTCTCCAATACGGACCGATTTCTAATTATTATTGTTGTTGTTATGTGCCATCGAGTCGCTTGCAACTCATAGCGACACTATGTTACAAGAGCCCTAAATACCGTTCTATCCTGTACCAACCTCGCCATCTCAAACACACTCATTCCCACCACCCCAACCACAGAATCGATCCATCTCATCGAGGGTCTTCCTCTCTTGCGCCATCCCTCCACTATTACAAACATGATGTCCCTCTCCAAGGACCAGTCCCTAGACTTTTTAAAATTTGAGTTTAAGAATGCATACTATCAGAAATTGTTTAGATAACCATATTGGTTGCTACAGCGTGGCCCATCTTTTCTTCTATTTCATTATGTAGTGAATTCTCTCTCTGTTTTGAGTCAAGCTACTGCTTAGATCTCTAGAGAAAGCTTTGAAATTATGTAACTTCCTTCCTAAAATGTGAGATCTTAACAATTCCCTAGATGAGTGCTGGTCATATCCCACATCAAACTCTCTAACAAGTTGATTCCAACGTATGGAGACTCGATATAACAGTATAGAATTTCCTTATATGAGTCCTTAGATTGTAATGTTTATGGAGAGAACTCCTAGGGGATAAGGAGTTGCACTGCCAATCCAAAGGCAAGTGGTTCAAATCCACCGGCTCTTCCACAGGAGAAAAATAGGCAGTGTCCTCTCATTTGATTTATATCCTCTGGAAACCCACTGTATGGTCAGCTAAGTTGGTTCAAGTTCAACAGCACACAACCACTTTTATGAAAGTAAATTGTGATGTTTTTCCTGTGGAGTTACTGGTGAATTTGAACTGCCAACCTTTTGGTTAATAGCCAAGTGCCACAAAAGACACTTTAGTAGCTATATAAGTATTTTACATTTTCTAGAAGTGACATGAAAATAAAAATTCAGATAAATTAAGTTTAATATACTTCATTGAATACGTGTTGTTTTTTTAAAATGCAATCATTTCAACTTGTAATACCATAAATTATCAATGAGATATTTTACCCTATTTTTGGTACAAAGTCCTTAAAATGAGATATGTGTTTTAAGTTCATAGCACATCTCAGTTCAGATTAAGCCATGTCATGTGTTGATTAGTCACATGAACCAAAGCTACCACATCAGAGGGAACATCTCCAGACACATCAAGTAGAAACTATTCATGTTATCCATTATTTCCTGTTCACATTAAATTAAAATTTTCTCAGTAATGCATTTGGTTGGGGTAAAGCTTTGACAGAGATTATAAGTCCTTAACCTAAGATCTTAAACTGAGACTGTCTAAAGACAGTTTCCTTTAAGCTTAAATCTTGTGACTTTTCCTTCCTCTTTGTTTTTTAACACTTGCATATTAATGTACTTGATAACATAATTTGAAGTCCTCAGCACCTCAGTAGGGGGTATAATCATTCTTGCCTCTGCTCTCATCTCTGCTCTAAATTTATTTTCATCTTGAGTCTTGAGGTAGATTGTGTGTGTTTGCATTTATATATATATTTGTGTGTATGATTAACTATTATATAAATTATATTAATATATAATATATTATCCATATGATTATATATTAAATTTATTTTATATATATAAAATATTATAAATATGTAAAAATTCAATTAATCTAGCCCAAGAAGTTATCTAGTGAATACTCACCAGTCTGAGAAATATTTACTTACATTGATAAGAAAATAAAAAGGACAAAAGCATTAGCAATTTCTTTTTAAATTATGGTCCTAGTAAGGATAAGATCTCAAAAACTGATTCTGACATCCTCTTGTTGATATTTTCTTAGCAAAAGCACTTGGACAGTATAAATTAATAATTTCTAAAAAACATCATTTCCGCATGATTCTATAATCACCTTTTAAGGAATTTATCTGTCATATGGATATTTCCAGAGATATTTATCCTGATAATTTATATGGAATGTTTATTTCAGGTTATTGATAAAATAAAAAAAGTGAAAACAAATTCAATATCCACAATGAGAAACAAAAAAAGTAAATTGCACTACCACCCTCGGCCAGTTTGTTACGTTGTGCTGGTCTGCATGTCATTGTGATGCTGGAAGCTATGTTATCAGTATTCCAAATGACAGCAGGGTCACTTACTAATTGAATTGTGTTCCCGCAGAATATCTGTGAACTTGGCAAGGCTCTAATATTCAATGTTGTTGTTGCTAGATGCCATCGAATCACTTGCAACTCATAGCAACCCTGTGTACAACAGCTCTGAACTCTGCTCTATCTTGAGCCGTCCTTATTGTCTCTGACACATCTATCCCAACTACCCCGTCACTGAGTCAATCCATCTTATTAAGGTTCTTTCTCTCTTGTGCTGTCCCTCCATGCTAACAAGCATGATGTCCTAATACAAGGTGACTACCCTGTGTTGCAGGCCTTAATCTGTATAATATTCATGAGATAGAAGCAGTTATGTAATGAGGTCATAACCCCCTACAACACAATTTTGTGTGATCTGTCAATTAGCTGTCAGGGGACCAGAGTTGGAGTCAGAAAATTAAAAGGGCCAAATTCGCTCAGAATTTCTTAAGCTGAAAGAACTAAAGAATGAATTCAAGCCACGGGTTTCAGTGCTTAAAGATGCTATGGACAGAATATTGAATGATTCAAGAAGCATTAATGGAAGAAGTATACAGAGTCGTTTTGCCAAAATTAATTGGCTGACACAAAAAAATTTCAAGGAACATATGAGCAAGAGGAAATTGTGATGAAGGAGGAAGT
>NW_006399851.1:6507899-6513066 GCF_000299155.1 Elephantulus edwardii | reverse complement strand
CTGAAGATTATCCAGAAAAAAACTTGAACAGTACATTAACAGAGAACTACCAGAAATACAGGCAGGGTTTAGAAGAGGTCATGGCACTAGGGACATTATTGCCAATGTCAAATGGATCTTGGTAGAAAGCCGAAAGTACGAGAAGAATGTCTATCTGTGTTTTATTGGCTATGCAAAGGCATTTGACTCTGTAAATCACAATAAGTTGTGGCTAACCTTGAGAAAAATGGAAATCTCAGAACACTTGGTCATGCTTATACGAAACCTATACTTGGAGACCAAGAAAGAATCCTCAGAACAAAGCAAGGAAACACTGAATAGTTCAAAATCAAGAAAGGAGTGTGTCAGAGATGCATTCTGTCCCCACACCTTTTCAATCTGTATTCAGAACAGATCATTCAGGAAGCAGGGATTTATGAAGAGGAGTGTGGCATCAAAATTGGAGGCAGACTCATAAACAACTTATCATATGCAGATGACACAACCTTGCTTGCTTAAACTAAGAAAGGCCTGAAACACTTGCTGCAAAACGTCAACGACTATACTCTTCAGTATGAATTGAAGCTCAGCATCAAGAAGAGAAAGATTCTCACCACTGGGCCAATAGGCAACACCATAGTAGATGGAGAAGAGATTGAGGTGGTTAGCTATTACAGCTTGCTCAGATCCACAATCAACACTCTTGATTCCAGCAGTCAGGAAATCAAAAGACTAATTGCATTGGGAAAATCTGCTGTCATGGATCTCTCCATAGTGCTGAAGAGCAATGATGTCAGTCTAGATGCAAAGGTGTACCTAATCCAGGCCATGGTCTTCTCAATTACTAGTTATGCTTCAGAGAGTTGGACAATGACAAAGAATGACAGAAGAAGAATAGATGCCTTCATGTTGTGGTGCTGGAGAAGAGTTTTGAACATACATACCATGGACTGCCAAGAAAACAAATCAGACTGTCTGGGCGAGGGTGAAACCAAGTCTCTCCTTGGAGGCTAGGATTTTGAAGCTTCACCTTACTTACTTTGGGCACATGGCCAGGAGAGATCAGTCCTCGGAGAAGGACATCATGTTCGGAAGGGTAGATGGACAGCGCAGGAGAGGGAGACCCTGGAAGAGAAGGATTGATACAGTAACTGGGGCGATGGGGGTTGGCGTGTCAGAATTAGTGAGACTAGCTCAGGACAGGGAAGGGTTCAGAGCTGCTGTACAGAGGGTCACTATGCATCGCAAGTGACTCAACCAATAACATTCTATGATTAGTTTGGAAGCAGGAGTGGCATCCACTTCCTAAACAACTTGCTTCCAGAAATGATGAACTTTGATAAATGTCGATAGTTGTAGAGGGGTTTCAGGCCTTTTGCTGATAGTGTCGCTATGAGTTGTGCTCGACTTGAAGGCAATACACACACACACACACACACACACACACACACATCACCAAAGCTCTTTATTCTGTTATGTTGTGGTGGTGGTGCTGTTGTGTATTGTCAAATCAGGACTGACTCATAACTGACCCTCCTGCAGATTTTTCAGAGGCAGTAAATCACATGGGAGTTGGATATCTATCTTTCTCTCACAGAAAAGCTGGCAGTCATCCAGAGTGAATATGTTCAAATATTGCTTCCAAAATAAGACACATTATGAAGAAGGATTTGGTTTTGAATATAGAGCAGCAAAAGTGAATGGGAAAAAAGATGACATAAATGTGCAGAAGACTTCTTTAATGGATGCCTAGGAAAAAAAAGCAAAAAGAGAGCAAAAACCTGGAATTAGAAAGCCAGAAGGGAAGATTCAAAAGAACTGAGCTGTGATATTGAGAGTCTATGGCTAAAAACTGAATGATGCATGAAGTATCAAAAGAAAACAGAAGGAGGGGAGCTCTGGTGGCCTAGTGGTAAGGAGTTGCAACTACAATCCCAGAGACGCATGGTTCTAATTCACCAGATGCTCTGCCGGGGAAGGAGGGACAATCTCCTCCTGTACCAGTCAGATCTGATTTGACAGTACGTTCACACAAAAATAATAAAATAAAATTTAAAAAAAAAAGGAAACAGAAGGAAGTTACTGCATGTTAAAAAAATTGGTTGACAGTTAATCATTTCAAGAGGTGATATACAAAAAAAAGGAGAGTACTAAAGGAGAAAGTCCAAGCTACACTAAAGAAATTGGCAAAAACTATGGTTCTAGGAATCATTAGGATACTAGAGGAGATTTCAACAGATGGATGACACTGGAAACACTCATCTGTCTATGCCAAGAAATTGAGAGAACAGCTACCTGGCTAGTTGATTGGAAGAGTTGCAATACTTAAGGATGACATGGGCAGAAAGTTAAGTGACCTAGGAAGCGTTAAAAGAAGACACACAGAGTCATTACGCCAAAAAGAATAGGCAATTGGCTGACACCACAGAATTTAATGAAATAACATATGATCAAGAGCCAATGGTGATGAAGGAGAATGTTCAAGCTGATCTGAAGGAATTAGCAAAAAATAAGGCCCCCAGGAATTAACAGCATACCAACTAACATATTTCAAAAAACAGATAGTACCCTGGGTGTACTTATCAGGTTGTGCCAAGAAATTCAGAGGACAGCTACCTGACCAACTAAATAGAAGAGATCCATATTTATTCCTATTCCAAAAAAATAAAAAGGTGATTGAACAGTAAATAAATTACAGAACAACATCATTAATATCTCAATCAAACAAGATCTTGCTGAAGATTATCCAAATACAACTGGAATAATACATCAACAGAGAACTGCAGATGTGCAGGCTGAGGTAGAAGAAGCTGTAACACTAGGGACAGTATAGCCAATGTTAGATGAATCTTAGCTGAAAACAGCATACTAGAGGAATATCTATCTGTATTTCATTGACTATGCATAGTCGTTTGACTATTTGGATCACAATAAATCATGGCTAACCTTGAGAAGAGTAGGAACCCTAGAACACTTGATGGTGCTCATGTGAAACCTATACTTGGATCAAGAGGCAATTGTCAAAGCAGAGAAAGGAAACACTGCATAGTTCAAAATGAAAGGTGTACACCAGGGATGCATCCTACATTCATATATTTTCAATCTATATGCAGAACAGATCATTCGAGAGGCTGGACTTTATGAGAAGGAATATGGCACCAGAATTGGAGGAAGACTCATCAAGAACCTGTGCTAAATAGATGATATAACCTTGCCTGCTGAAACTGAGGAAGACCTGAGGCATTTGCTGCAGGTCAGGGACTGCAGCCTTCAATATGAATTAAAACGCAACATCAAGAGAACAAAGATTCTCACCACTGGGCCAATTGGCAGCACCATGATAGAGGGAGAAGAGATTGAGATACTTAACAGCTTCATCTTGCTTGGATCCACAATCAACACTCTTGGTATCAGGAGACAGGAAATCAAAAGGAAAGTTGCATTGGGGAAATCTGCTGTCAGGGACCTCTCCAGAGATCTGAAGAGCAATGATGTCTGTTTAGAGACTAAGGTGTGCCTGCTCTAAGCCATTGTCTTCGCAATTACTTGTTATGCATCAGAAAGCTGGGTAATGAATAAGGATTACAGAAGAAGAATTGATGCTTTTGAGTTGTGGGTCTGGAGAAGAGTCTTGAATGTACCATGAACTACTAACAGAAGAAACAGGTCCTGAAGAGGGTGAAATCAGACTACTCCTTAGAGGCTAGGATTTTGAAGCTCCATCTGAAAAATTTCAGTCATGTTGCCAGGAGGCACCAGTCGTTGGAGAAGGACATCATGCTTAGAAGGGTGGAGCACAATAGAGGAAGACCACAGATGAGGTGGATTGACTCAGTGACTAGGGTAATGGGAGTATGTGTTGGAGGCAATGAATTGGCTCAAAACAGAGCTGGGTTAGGAGCTGTTGTACGTAGGGTCACTATGAGTCGCAAGTGACTCTAAGGCATGTAACAACAAGAACACCACCTATATGTTTATTCTAAAGAAAGCCATTCTAACAAAGTATGAAAACTATCGAGCAACCATATTTTTCACTATCTTCAGTGTGAAATGGATAATTTCCATTCCACATTGAGGATAGTGGGGGGGAAATATTGCTACAGTATATCAGAAAAAACTGCTAGAAATTCAAGACAGATTCAGAAGAGAATGTAGAACAGACGGGATTATTCCCAATTTCAGATGCAGCTTGATTGATGCAGAAAATACTAAAAAGATGTTTACTTCTATTTTATTGACTATGCCAAAGTTTGTCTCCTGATACAGCAAGTCAAAATGTTAACTCATTATTTCCTGTCCACATTAAATTGAAATTTTCTCTCATTTGGTTTATAAAAGCTTTGACATAGTTTTTAAGCCCCTTAGCCTGAGATCTAAAATGGAACCAGGCTCAGTCTCTATGTATAGCATGGTAAACATCTCTAAACATGTCCATAAGATAGGAAGTTTCCCTGAAGACTGATTACAGGATCAAATGAAACAAATATTTTTTAACAACACCAATACTGTCAAAGGGTTTTCATTAAAGAATGTGAAAAACCATTTATGAGAATTTATCCTTATTACTATTGTCTTTTAAAAGGAATTCTTCTTCCAAGCATCCTGAAAAACCTACAACCAGGAGAGGATAGATTAGATGAATGGGTCCTTCTAAGAATAAAATCCCTGTGTAAATCCAAAAACTTCTCCAACAGAGTAAAAAGGGAAGCCACAGACTGGGAAAATATATTTGGTAATGACATGTCAGTAAGGGTCTCATATCTAGAATTTATAGACTGCTCAAGTGCTACAACAAGATAAAGGTAAACAACACAATAGAAAAGTGGGCACAGGATATGGACACTTGCCCCAAAATACATTCAGATGGCCAAAAAACACATGAAGAAGTGTTCAAAATCCCTAGCTCTAAGAGAGATGCAAATCAAAACAACTATGAGATATAATCTCACCCCAGTAACAATAGCAAAATTCAACAGAGCAGCAAACAGCAAATGCTGGCAAGGTTGCAGAGTAACTGGAATCCTTATTCACTGTTGGCGGGAGTGTAAAATGGTGCAACCACTGTGGAAGGCTGTATGGTGCTTTCTCAAAAAGTTGCAAATAGAAATACCATTTGACCCAGCAATTTCACTACTGAGAATTTACCCTGAAGAAACCATAACCTCCACCCAAGCATATATATATATAT
>NW_006399851.1:6478497-6507519 GCF_000299155.1 Elephantulus edwardii | reverse complement strand
TTTTTCCTTTTCAAAGAGAAAACCGAACTAGGTGGGAGGGCGGGCAGGGAGGAAAAGGTACAACAATGAATGAATGGGGGGAAAATTAAATGGAAAGAATATGCTTTAAAAAATATATGTTGCATTAAAAATCATTTTTTAAAAAGGAATTATTAATTCTACTTTTGTGCATTTATTTGCTTATTAATGGGATCAAACATTTCTCACTCTGTATAGATCATGATAAATTAAAGTTAACATTGTTCACAATTCTTCAGAATGAGATTTCTGGAACATTTCATTCTACTTAGAGTTCTGATGTTAGGAGCTCTGGCTTAAGTGTCAGGCTACTAGTTGAAAGGTCAGTGATTGGTTCCTTAATGGTAAGGAGTTGTGCTGCCAATCCAAAGATATGTGGTTTGAATCTACCCACATCAAATAGGCAGTCTCCTCCTGTGCAATTTACTATCTCTGAAAACCTACTGGAGGGTCAGCTATGAGTTGGTTTTGACTCAACAGTACCTAACAACTGAGAGAAAAAGATGAGGTGATCTGCTTGTGTAAAGATTTGGAGGGTTGGAAATGCCATATGACAGCTCTACTCTGTTCTGTAGGTCAGCTATGAGTTAGAATTGATTTGATGTCAGTGATTAATTGTGCACATGAAGAATCTGCATATAGACCAAGTGGCAGTTGTTTGAACATTGTTGTTATTGATGTTGTTATATGTGTTGTTACCATTTAGTCACTCATGACTCATAGCGACCTTATGTACAATAGCTCTGAACCCTGATCTATCCTAAGCCAGTCTCACTAATTCCAACACAGCTAATCCTGTTGCCCCAGTTACCGTGTCAGTCCATCTCATCCTGCGTCTTCCTCTCCTGTGCTGTCCCTCCACTCTTACAAGCATGATGTTCTTCTCCAAGGACTGGTCCTGCCTGGCCACATGCCCAAAGTATGTGAGTTGAAGCTTCAAAATCCTAGCCTCCAAGGTGAAACTTGGTTTTAACCTTTTACAGACGGAACTATTTTAACTATTTGTTCTCATCGTGGTACATGATATGTTCAAGACTCTTCTCCAGCACCACAATTCAAAGACATCAATTCTTTTGTCATCCTTAGTCATTGTCCAGTTCTCTGATGAAAGCAAATAATTGTGAAGACCATAGCCTGGATCAAGCACACATTAGTCTCTAGACTGTCATCATTGCTCTTTAGCACTTTTGAGAGGTCCCTAACAGTAGACTTCCCTAAGGCAATTCGCCTTTTGATTTCCTGACTGCTGGTGCCAAGAGTGTTGATTGTGGAGCTGAGCAAGCTAAAATTGTTGACAACCTCAATCTTTTCTCCATCCATCATGGTGCTGCCAATTGATGCAGTGGTGATAATCTTTGTCCTCTTGATATTAAGCTTCAATTAAGTCCTTGTCCTTTTGCAGCAAGCACTTTAGGTCCTTTTCAGTTCAGCAAGCAAGATTGTATTATCTGTAAAACAACGTTGTTGATGACCCTTCTTCCAATTCTGACGCCACACTCTTCCTCATAAAGTCTATCCTCCCAAATGATCTGTTCTTCATACAGATGGAAAAGGTATGGAGACAAGACATGTTCCTGACACACTGCCTTCCTAATGTTGAATCATGAAGTGTTTCCTTGCTCTGTTCTGACAACAATTGCCTCCTGGTTCAAGTATAGGTTTTGCATGAGCACTATCAAGTGTTTGAACACACAAGGGGATATTATATAGCATTTTTTCAATGGTAAAAAATAATAATTTCATATGTTTTGTCTCATTTGACACTTGATATGTTGTCTTTGTAAATCTAACACACTATATTTTGTCTAATTCAGAACAAGAAATTATTTTCTTTTGTATATAAAACATTTATCTAAATATATGTATTCATGGAAATTATTACGTGAATAAGCAATAGTCTGAAATTTTTAAAGAATAGTCCAAAGACCTTTTCCTGATTTACTTTTTAAAATACTTAATAGTTTCTCCTAAGAAGATTTTAAACTTACAATAAAATAATAGATATTTTCTTTTTAGTTACATGGTCTATTGCTTGGTATAATTAATCTTTTCAAAAGTTTGTCTTAATTAGTAAGTTTTAAACTCATGGGTATGGAGCCATTTAAATTCCAATTACTTTATAAAAATAGAAATGCTTTTGGTTTTGTGTTCTTTTTTTTTAAAAAAAAATACCATCTTTGGGGAGCTCTGGTGGCCTAGTGGCAAGGAGCTGCAACTACAATCCCAGAGGCGCATGGTTCGAATCCACCAGATGCTCTGCCGGGGAAGGAGGGACAATCCCCTCCTGTACCAGTCAGATCTGATTTGACAGTACATGTACACAAAAATAAAAAAAAATAAAAATACCATCTTTAACACCAGATTAATATAATACAAAGAGGTCACAAAAGTCAGAAAATAAGGAGACGTATTGAACTGTAAAAATTTAAAGTTAGGGACATTTCCTGATTATTGAGACATAGTGATGTCAGTTTGAAGACTTAGGTATGTCTAATTCAGGCCATGGTATTTCTGATTACTAGCTATGCATCCAAGAGCTGAACAATGAATAAGGATGACAGAAAAAAGAACTGACGCCTTTGAGCTGTGGTGTTGGAAAAGAGCACTGCATATCCCATAAATGACCAAGAGAATGAACAGATATGTCTTGGAGATGGTGCAGCCAAAGTGCTCTTTGGAGGCAAGAATATGAGGCTTCACCTCATATTCTTGGGACATGTTGCTATTCCTTAGAGAGGGACATGATGTTGGGAAAAGTGGAGGGTCAGCGAAGGAGAGGAAGACGCTCAACCAGGCGGATTGACACGGTCACTGCTGCAATGGGCTCTTGTCAGGAAGTGTGAGGATGGAGCAGGACAGAACAAGGTTCACATCTTCTGTTCATAGGGTCACTATGAGTAGTGCTCGCTATGAGTAGGCACCTAGCAACAACAACAACAATAAAAGGAAAAGGAAAAGAACCCATCAATAGCCTCATTATTCAAATTTTAATCCAATTACAATGTAAATACAGAATGTCAGGGTGTGATTGTGAATGTCAAATCAATAGATGGCAATGAATATGGATCAAAATATACTTGTGTGTGCATGCAACTCTGAAATAGCGGGGTATAAAAAAATTGTTGAAAACTTAATGTGATGGAATTCTAATTGGAAGGAAGTAGGTGATAAAGACATTTCTAATATTTGTGAAAGTTTTTTAAGGAGTTAATATACAAATTGAATTTAGAAAATCCATGTTAGCCCATACAATAGAAATAGATTTGTCAAGTGAATTTTTAAAGATGTTGAGAAATACAAAATTAAGATCTTTGCAAAAAATGTTCTACTCATAATCTCTTGAAGCCAAACAAGAAATGCAACCCCTATATCAGCCATATGATTCTCTTAAGTGAAAATAGAAGGCAATTTTACATTTCCTTTAAAAGCTGAACATAGAAATCCCATATATGACCCAGCTATTGCGCTGCTGGTAATTTACTCCAAGGAAAATAGAACTGAGACACAGAGATGTGTACATCTGTGTTCATACTCATATTATTCACAATTTCAAGAAAATGGAAATAGCCCACATGTCCATCAACAAACAAATGGGTTGAGAAAGTATGTTGCATTCACACTATGGAATACTATGCAGCACTAAGGAGCAACTATGTTGTAAAATACTATATAACACGCAATAGTCTAGAAGGCATTATGCTGAGTGAATTAACTCAGTCTCATAAAAACAAATACTCCATTATTGTGAAAATAGAAGTATAACTACTAAGATGTGGCTAAAGGGCCCTAAGTGGAAGAGGAGGGGACTGGAGAAACACATTGGAATAACAGTTTGGTGAGCAGAGAAGGGAGGAAGTGAAGGAACTAGGAAATATCCAATAGGGACCTGAAAAGATGGGGAAAAGTAGACATAGATCAATAGAAAAGGGGAAAGAGCGGTCACTTCTCAGAAGGATTTTAATAACCTTTTTTAAAATGACAATTTACATTTTCCTAAAGTACTCATTCACATATGAGTTATTATCAGAAGATAGATATTAATATTAGGAATGTGTTCTGATCTGAAAATATGACTGCAATTTCTTACTGTTACACTTAATTTTAATAATCTGGAAATCATTTTACATTTATTTTTGTTAATGTCATAAGTTAGCTGGTGGTGTAATACTGATATCAGAGTAGGTGTAATGCAGATAATAGAGTTTGTGGCTCTGAAGATAAAGCATCTGTTTTCTCACTGCTTTGAATGTTAACAATCAAGAGTTTCAGGCTTGTGATTTCATCTTTGTTGATACTAAAGAACCAAACTCATTGCCATTGAGTCAAGTCTAACTCACAGTGACACCATGTGGTACAGAGGAGAACTGCTCCATGGAATTTTCTTGGCTGTAAACTTTAGGGAAACAGTGAAGCTTTCTCTTGGTGAATCACAAGTACCAACATTTAGGCTAGCAGTCAAATACAGTTCAGGACATTCCTCCTCAGTAGCCCCGGATGCTTCGTAATTTTTGGCTTTCATCAAATGTGTTTCTCTTCTTTCCTCTCTCCTCAAATATGTGCGTTTGCTTTTGTGTCTAAATGGATCTTTTTTATAACTCAGAAGTGAGTAGGTTTAGGATACACCTTCCATGATGGCATAGTGTATGAGGTATATGATTATCAATCAAAAGGTCAGAGGTCCAAATCCACCAGTTGTTCTGAAGGAACAAGATTCGTACTTTCCTCCCATAAAGATTTACTACCTCAAAAACCCATGAAAGTGGTCATGAAACAACAAAGTCAAAAGTTTGATGTGTTTTTCTATGGTGATATGGCCTCATTAGAAAAACAAGGAAAATCTTACTTTCAAACAGGATTACATCCAAAGATATAGGAATTGGGATGCCAATATATATTTAGGAATTGATGAGCACATTTCAACCCGCCACAGTTGGGTATTTATATTTCAAGACTGATTCACTTCATACAGAATTGTATGAGCACACTTTCCACCTTATAGTTCCACTGCATTCTCAAGGAATGTAACAACATTATTAAGATCAAATAGATTTTGATTCACATCTAGATATAGACCATCTGCTTTAATAAAACTCTGCATGGCCGTGGACAGGCAGGGTCCAAAAATTACTTTAAATAACTGTCCAATAACTAAATTATTCTATCTCCTAAATTGGGGGGGGACCAAAAAATGAAACAAAATCAAAACAATGTAAAGTATGACACAGATTAAGATTCAGAAAATCTGAATTCTTCTCCCAGCAGGATAATATTAAGTGTTGAGTACTTGCTTCAGTCTCATAATGCAGAATAGAGTTTGAACACAAGAGGGCTCCATAGTCAGAGTTGGCTCCATAGAGGGGCTGTACCGCTTAATTATGGCTTTTTTTTTCTCTCCCCTCAACTTCCCCTTTGAGCATGTAATGCATCTAATTAATAGTGTGGAGAGGTCAATAGCTGTGTTTTACCATATTTCATAGACTAATCTGTACAAATTTTCCAGCTTTGCAAGATGTCTAAAACTAGAATAGCTATGCTTCTAAAATGCCACAGATTTTGGATCCATTTTCACTTGAAGTGGGTGGGGGACTCCTCTTAATTTAAATATATGTTTATGATTATAGACACTAGACACACTAAAGAAAACAATTTTATGAGCAAATAATATATGCTATTTGTGTTGCTGCTAAAGGAAAGGGAAGAGAAAGGGAGATGGGACAAGAACGATTATTTCTTGAATAGTTCTTACTCATTATATTAGATATTAAGATGGATAGAAAAGATTGAGCTTGTTAACAATTTCGGCTTGCTCGGCTCTACGAGCAACACTCTTGGCACCAGCAGTCAGTGCTAAAAAGCACTTAGTCTAGAGACTAAGGTGCGCCTGACTCAGTCCATGGTCTTCGCAATTACTTGCTATGCGTTAGAAAGCCAGATAATGATTAAGGAGATAGAAGGATAGATGGCTAAAAATGTTATCAGTTAATAACAAGGCTGAAAAAAAAGCAGGATGAACTTATCCCATCTTAGTGCTGTCATATGGGAGAACAGACCACAGAGACAGGGTCACACACAATAAGCATGTCATGTGAAAACCTCCAAGCCAAGGACCATTGAGAAATGCCTCAACCAGAAGCTGGAAGAAAAAAGGAAGTACTTTTCCCTCCAACAAACAAAAAGAGCAGAACCATTCACCTCAAATTTGGGTATCTAACAACGTGGAATATACAACAAGATTTCTGTTCCTTACATATTCCTATTTTGTGGGATTATGCTATAACAGCCATGGGAAACAGAGGAAAATATATCTTTATCACTTTGTTGTTAATTAACCATAAAGTCAAACCAACTCATCACTGATCCTCCAGTGATCCTTCCTTTTAGAAGCTATACATCACATGAGAGGAGATTGCCCATCTTTCTCATACAGAGCAGCTGATGGTTTTGAGCTAGATGACTTTGAATTGACAGCACAACTTCTTACCACTAAGTCACCAGAGCTCCTAATTGCTCTTATCACTTAGAACTTACAAAGAAGCATTACCATCTCAACTTTATATTGGTGATTGTTGTTGTTGTTGTTAGGTACAGCCCAGGCTACAGGTTGGAAACTAGCCCTATCCTGTGTTTCCTCACAAGCTCTGGATGTCGGCAGCTGTTATCAAGTTGGCTTGAACGTCTGTCATGTGTACAATAGAAGGAATTTCCTCATCCTGCTCTGTCTTTAGAATCACCGACACCCTCTAGTTCCTTGTTGTGGTCCATTTGTTTTCTGAATGTTTCCAATCTAGAAAGCTACTCATTCCTCACTATATCCCTTACTACTCTGCTCTCCCAGGTCTTTATTGGTCATCACCTAGTGTGGAGATTTAAGTTAAAATGTTCAAAATGGGTGGCCCTATTGGTATATGAAATGCCAGTGGCACAGCTTCCAGTATCAGCAACATGTGGGACACATTCACACACAGGAGGTGGCCTTCATACTAGGACACTGCCCCACGTGTACTATGATTCCAAGTCAGAAAACAGGGAGGTGGTGGAGTTTCTGAATTTACCAAGCAGTTTCTTAAAAATGTGGCCCTTACTTAGATCATTCAGAAACGTTGGTAGTGATTCATCCATAAGGAACTGACAGAAATGCAAACTGGATTCAGAAAAGACATGTACACAGACCGAAAGGTAATTATTTGAACAGAACAAGGCAATAACTATGTGGTTTAAAGTCAGGAAAAGTGGATGTCAGGGCTTCATCCTTTCACCTTACTTTGAATGCTGCACAGAATAAGCCAAGAAGCTGGACTGTGCACAGAACTCAGCCTCAGGGTCAGAGGAAGACTTAGGAAATACATGCAATATACCAATGAGTCCGTGCTGTTTGCCAAAAGCTTGGAAGACTTGAAGCACTTACTGACAAAAGAGCAAAAACGAGAGTGTTCAGTATGGATTACACCTCAATATAAAGAAAACAAAAATCCCCACAACTGTACCAATTAGCAATATCATCATAAATGGTGGGGGAAAATTGAAGTTGTCCAGGTTTCATTGTACCTGGACCTATAATTAACGCCCATGTAAGCAGCGGCCAAGAAACCAGATGGCTCACTGAGTTAGATAAAGCTGCTGCCAAGAATGTCTTCAAGGTGTTAAAAAGCAATAACGTCAATTTGAGGATGAAGATGCATCTGATCAAGGCCATAATATGGCAAATCACCTCATGGCATGGAAAAGCTGGAAAATGAACACGGAAAGCCAGAGAATTGATACCTTTGTACTATCATGTTGGCAACATAAACTGAACATCCCAGGGCTTGCCAGATGAGCGCACAAATCTTTCTTAGAAGAAGACTGGGCAGAACACTGCTCAGAAGGGAGAATGACAAGACTAATGACAAGACTGCATGACCCCCTTTGGAACCATAATCAGGAAGCCCCTGTCCATGGAGGACATAATGCTTGGTACAGAGTTAGCTGAAAACCCGATGTTAGGCTACCTCTTCATGGGACTATTCTCACAGAGCTCTTTGCAGACAGGTCTGGAACGCACCTTTCCTCAAGAAGGAAGAGACAGAAGAGGAAAGATTCAAACCACAAGAATGTGGTAGAGCAGGAGGAGAATGCCCGGTAATCGACTCCATGTCTCCCTTGACAAGAACGGTTTTCTTTCCCCACAGCCTTGAAATCAAGTGAAAGCATCATTCAGAAAGTCTGTGCAAACATCTAATTCTGGTGGGAAGAGTGCTGTCATGCTGTGCAAAGTGCAACCAATATTATGATTCTGAATGTGTATGAATTATGGTGTAGAAAACCAATTTGTTCTAAATGTTTGCCCAAATATCAAGAAAAAACAAAGGTTAAAAATAATTTCAAAGCAAAAAAGAAAGAAGAGATATTATTTTACCCTAATTAATAAGTGATCATCATTTTTGCTACTCTTTAGAAATGAAGGAGTTCTGGTGTCCGAGTGAGTAATAAGCTGTGCTACAAACCTAAAGGCATATGGTTCAAATTCACCAGCTGCTCTGTGGGAAAAAGATGGGCAATCTCGTACCATGTAGCATACTGTCTCTGAAAACCCACCAGAAGGTACACAAGTAAATCACAACATTTGGAAGTAAGGAGAATAAAAGGAGCCTCTGAGTGGCACAGTGATTAAATCCTTCACTGAGAGATTAGCCCTTGGAGTCGGTTTACAGGTAGCTCACAAGCATGGCCTGGCAATCTGTGCCTGATACCAGCCATGGAAAAATCTGCGGAGCCTCATCCTACTCTACACACGCAAGGCTGCCATGAATCAGAATTGACTGGACAGCAATTAGTCTGGGTTTGGGGTTTTTCAAAACAACAGACCTTTTAATGTTGCTGATAATCCAGCCAGATTTATGATCTGCAAACCAGTGATTCTTATATTTTTGCTTCAGATTCCTGAGATGTGGCACGTGGAGGCCATCTTTGAGCTTGGTTCTTCACAATCCTTCCTTATTATTCCTTTTTCTTTGAACAAAAAGAAAATGTTTGTTTTAAGAAAAAAAAAGGAGGGGGAGGGAGACCCAGTGGTGCTGTCATCTGCGGATTTTTTCCTTTTTGACGTCTCCACATGACAAATTCCTAAAACTGTTTTCTAAATACCCACTTCAATCAGCATCTCAAATTGCTTTCCTCTTTGCAAGAGATCTATGTTCCCTGTTGTTAATACAGGAAGTGCAAGCCTGGGGCCCCCTGTATGGGTTTGCCTCATTTCCAGATCTAAGAGCTGAAAATAATTTGCAGAATACTTCAATTTGGACATATCAAGGAACATGTTTTAGGAGAAAAATAACATGAAGGGTTCCATGTTTTCTTTATTTGAGCTCTGATAACAATCTCTGGGTTTTTTTTTTTCAGCAGAGACAAAAGGTACTCCCTGCTCCAGAACCTACTATAATTACCAAAAGACAAACAAGATTTTGAAAAGAGTCATTATAAAGATATTTCAGTTCTGGTTTAATGACTTAAGATGAACTGAGTCTATACGTGGACACACATAAATTTTCACCTTTGCACACGTGCTTCAACACAACACCACCCAGAAATACATTCACACTTTCATATATTTAGTAAAGAAGGAAATGCAATGCATTTGATTGTATTCCTGTTGGCTCACTAATTGACTAGATTGAATTGCAAATAATATTACCAAACAAAACGTGTATACACCGGTGAAATGAATTTGCTCTGTAACCTTATACCCCAATCACAATAAAATAAAATTTAAAAATCTAATGCAAGGCCCTGGATACTTTTTCTTTTCAATTAGGATTAGTTACTTCAGTTTTTCTTAGCAATACTGCTTGCACAGTGTTCCAAAGCCGAATTAAATGCACACAACACTTATTATAAATACAATCCTTATTATTAAGTGGTCACACATTCGGGGCCTCAGCTCTGAACTCATTCTACCCTTGTTGACCAATGAATCTGATAAACGATCATCGCCGCAATATAAGCTTATCCATTAACTTCATCACTTTGTATATCACCCAGTTGCCTTCTGCCCATCAGTCATCCTGTAATGGCTTTCTTTCTGCTATGGTGTTAGAAGGGACCTCTGGTGGCCTAATGGAAAGGAGTTACTCTGACAACTCAAAAAGTCCGTGATTCACTAGACCATTGCTGTAAAAAATAGAAGAATAACTACTAAAAAATGTATGGAGACCCAAGGGGAAAAGGGGTGGGATCAGACGGGTGAGGATAGGGAGGAGCGATTGTCATTGATTGTCTTGATTGTCATTACAAGCCTATTCAGTATTAAAGAGCATTTATAGTATGGTGCTCCCGTGTTACAGACAACTGTTCCACTGGGTAGTTTTGGCTGTAATCTCTTTTTATTTCCCTTCTAACTTTTTTTAAATAATATATTTTTTATTTTGTGATTTTAACAAAAGTTTACAGAAAAGTTAGATTTTCATTCCCTCTCCCGCCACCAGTCCTCTTTGCAATGGACCTCTTATTCTGGGCTGTTGTTGTACATATAATGTCTAATTGTATAAAGGTGGATCATAAGGCCTATTTTCTCTGGTACCTCTGGGAGGTTTTGAAATGCCAACATTCTGATTAGGAGTTAAGTGCACATGGTTTGCTAAAAGAATTAAGTGCACATCATTTGCTAAAAGGTCTGAAGAATTTGAGCCCAGTTCTGTCTGGCATCTTGACTGTGAACTTAATTGCCTTGCTCTTCATTCAAAGGTCTCTGAGTTTTGCAAATGGCTAGAGTACAATTACTGACCTAACAGCTGATGGTTCCAACCCGTCCAGCCACTCAGCTCTCCTGCAAAAGAAAAATCACAGCAGAGAAAGACTCAGGGAGCAGTTTCCACTCTGCAACACATACTCGCCATGAGTAAAAATGGACTTGAAGGTGACTGACAACACACTAGAAGGAATTTTGCTGCACAGGGAGAATAATAAATTGATACATCTGAGTGCTGACTGCTGACTGCTTCAGTACTTTCTAACGTAACAGAGCAAGAGCTACCCTAATCCAGAAGGAGAGGAATGCGCACATTCTTTCAACATAGATTTAAGCACAGATTGTGGCCTGAAGCTCTTTTTGCATTTGAAGAGGACATTAAATGAATGGAAATTATATGGTGTTTATAAAATACAGGAAACACTGGATGTCTTTCTTATTTTGCATACTGAAACATCTCTTTATAATTACTTGTTAAAAAATTTAGAAAACAATAGTCATTTTAGAGAAGCTGACAATTAGAGCAAATCTGTAGGTGATTATTAAATACCTAGTATAAATGAGTACGTTTTTTCCCCTTCAAAATATTGAATGCTCAAATTATAGTTTACAATAATAAGATTCTAGTCAGTTAATAAAGACATAACTTTATACAAATTCATATGCCAAAAAAATATGTGAATTTATTTCCATTGAAAACATATCTATTTATCTGATGATAACCTGACCTGGTGACTAGACAAGAATATAAGAGTGATGAATAAGAGAGTAAAAATGCTTTTTTTCTTTGTAAAAAGCATTACCTTTAAATGACTGTTGTACTCTAGCCATTTGGAAAACTCAGAGACCTTTGAATGAAGAGAAAGGCAATTAAGTTCACAGTTGAGATGCCTCCGGAAACTCTATGAACTGTGATAAATGTTGATAGTTGTAGAGGGGCTTCAGACCTTTTGTTCATAGGGTTACTATGAGTTGTGCTTGACTCAAAGGCCATCAACAACATGATGTTATAAGCTATTCTAATAATTGGGCCATATTTGGTAAGTGTACAGGCTAAGATATCAAGAAAGACCTGGCAATCTTTTTCCAAAAGTTAGCAAACAAACCTCATAGATAACAACAGAATATTGTTCTATTCTAATACTATGCTGAAAGTCCTGGGTGGTACAAACAGCTAAATGTCCAACTACTAGCTAAAAGGTTGATGACTCAAAGGTGCCTCAGACAACAGGCTTGCTTATGTGTTTTCCAAAGACCACAGCCCTGAAATGTCCTAGAACACAATCCCACGCTGCACATATAGCATTGCTATGAGTGGGAGTTGACTTCTAACAACTGAATACCTCAACACAGGACTGAGAAAGGAGCTGCCTAAACCAGAAAGAACTAAAACTACCTCGTGGCTCCAGCAATAGGCTCCAGAAATCAATGACGGTTCAGAAGGTCCAGGACAGGGCCATGCTATTTACACGGAGTTGCTGTGAGCTGGAATTAATCTGAGGACAACTAACAAAACCACTGTTTGGAAAACCACCTAAATTGCTATTTTCTATTTGAATTTCAGTTTGGCATGTGTTATATGAATACAATTCCTTTACAAAGCATTGTAACATTACAAATAAACAATATTATATAGGGGGAAATACCTCATTATCTGGAAATGTCATTAACAGGAATAATTAACAGAACAAGTGTAGCAAAAAAGTACACCTTTAAGTGAACTCTAACCATCAGCTTTCACTAGTAATTGAACACTGATCTCTTTGCACAAGCCAGGACTTCAGCACTATACTAATAAAAAAAAAAGATGATCCAATAGAATATGGATATTACTGAACACTATCATTAATATCACTTGCAAGTAAGATATTGCTGAAGATCATCTAAAAAAATGGCTGGCACAGTAAGTTGACAGGAGAACCACCAGAAAGTCAAGCTGGACTTAAAGTAGTCCTTGGAATCAGGGTTATCATTGCTAATGTCAGATGGATCTTAGCAGAAAGCAGAGAATATAATTTATCTGTGTTTTATTGATGATGCAAAGACATTTGACAGTGTGGATCATAAGAAACTACAGCTAATACTGAGAAAGAATGAGAATCCCTGAGCACTCAATTGTGTTCATGTGGAACCTGTACTTAGACCAAGAAGCTGTCATCTGAACAGAGCTAGGGAACACTGCATGGTTTAAAATCAATCTGTATCCTAAGTAAATCATTCAAGAGGCTGGATTTTATGAATAAGAATGTGACATCAGAGTCAGAGGAAGACTCATCAATAGCCTGTGTCATGCAGATTACACAAGAGAGAAGGACTTGAGGTGCATGCTTCAGAAGATAAAAAGAACTACAGCCTTTAATATGGATTGTATCTCAATATTAAGAAGACAAATATCCTCACCTCTAGACTAATAAACATCATCATGACAGGTAGAGAGACTGAAATTATCAATGAGTCAATGAGTTTTTCTTACTTGAATCCATAATTAACAACCTTGGTACTAGCAGTAAAGAAATCAAAAGACCTTTTCCACTGAGTAAATACTTTCAAGGAACTACCTATGGTGTTAATGAGCAATGGTATCCACTTAAAGAGTAGGGGGCATCTGATTCAAGCCATGGTCTTTTCAATTACTTGTTACAAATCTGAAAGTTGGGCAGTGACTAAAGATGATAGAAGAAGAATTGATGCCTTTGAATTGGGATGTTGGAGAAGAGTAATAAATATTCCATGTACTGCCAAGAGAATAAACAAATACGTCTTAGAGAAAGTGCAACCAGGATGGTTCTTGGAGGCAAGTATGGTGAAATTTTGTCTCACATATTTGGGCATGTTTTTAGGAAGGACCAGTCCTTAGAGAAGGAAATCATGCTTGGAAAGGTCAGCAAAAGAGAGGAAGATCCTTAATGAAATGGATTGACGCAGTGACAGGAACAATGGGTTCAAGTATATCAGAGATTCTAAGGATGGCACTGGACAGAGCAAAGGTTCAGATCCATTGTTCATGTGGTTGCTATAAATCATGGTCAAAACCATGGTCTGATGATCCTGGTTTCTGACTTTCTCCACCTTGCTTCTCCTGGAAATAGAGGAGGAGAGAGGAGCAGCCTAACTAATGGGTAACATTTTTAAATAAGGTGGGACAAATCTGATAAAAGGTAACAAGGCTAAAGAATCACTCTCTTCACTTTCTTCCCCTGCTCTGCCAGTGTGAAGTTGTACAGAACTGAACTTCTTTCCTGTCGGCTGCCCTTAGACTGGTGGGAAAGGGGACACACAACGGTGGTGATCAGACCAGTGAGAGGCACGAGAACAAGAGCTTTGTTTGGTGTTGAGTCTAAGCCATCCTCTGTAGCATACCTTTAACTGACCATACAGCTGACTGACACTGTGGTCTTCATTTAAAAAACCAACCATCATGTGAACCAATCTCACCATCCTCAGCTGGTGTTTTCTTCCCCCAGTGGCAATTCTATGAGTTTTATGCATCATTCCAGATCTTTCCTTATGCTTTTTTACATATATTGGTTTTCATATTCCTTTACATTATGTTTCATTCCTATACACTTTGTTTTAATACAATCTTTCATTTACATTGTGTTTCCTATGCTTTTGTATAGAGGTATAAACCCAGTGCCATGGAATCAATTCTTCTATATAGCAGCCTCCCAACAAATTCCCAAGGCTGTAAATCTTAGAGAAGCAAACTGTTCCTGAGGAACATACCTTGCAGACCTTTCAGTTTACAGTCCAGCACTTAATGAATCAGGGACCTTTTTATTTTTTAAATTAGGCTATGTGCTTGCAGATCTGAGTGTTTGTTATTTGAAAACAAACCTAAATCTGAATGTTTATGTTATTTATGCGTACTGGATGCACCAGTCTGTATGAGTTTTTCTGTTAGCAGATTTGTCGACCTCAAGACCTGTCCATACTGTTAGACGAAGAGCTAGTGTTTTCCTTTTCATTGACTCTTAGTATTCAATGGAAGAAAAATGCTAAGATTTACTTACTTTCTTTACTGAAGGGCTTTTAGGTTGTTTCCAATTTTTTACCATTAGTGTTGTTGTTGCTGCTGGTGTTATGTACTGTCTAATCAGAACTGACTCACAGCTGACCTTCCAGCAGGTTTTCAAAGTCTGTAACTTGCACGAGAGGAGATTATCCATCTTTCTCCCACAGAGCAGCTGGTGGATTCAAACTGCATGCCTTTGGGTTGGCAGCACTTAGGCCAATACAGATACCATATTATTATATTGTTGTCGAGTACCATAGAGTCAGAACTGACCCATAACTGACCTCTAATGGGTTTTTAGAAGCAGTAAATCAAATGGGAGATTGCCCATCTTTCTTCTACAGAGCAGTTGGTGGATTTGAACCACATACCTTTGTGTTGGAAGCACAATTTCTTACCACTAAAATATTTTTAAAATATTTATAATATTCCAAGCATAAATTTTATGTCTTGTCTCAATTACCTCAAATACATAATGGAGAAACTTACAAATTTAAATAGACAAACACACCTAAGCATAGGTTTTTCCTATTGCCTAGGTTAGCTTAAAAGGAACATACACTCAAAACAACTATGAGATATCATCTCACCCCAGTCAGAGTAGCAAAATTTAACATAACAGCAAGCAACAAATGCTGGTGAGGTTGTGGAGAAACCGGAACCCTTATTGACTGTTGGTGGAAGTGTAAAATGGTGGAAAGTGGTGTGGCGCTTTCTCAAAAAGTTGCAAATAGAGATACCATTTGACCCAATAATTCCAATACTAGTAATATACTAACTATCACCGACATCCAAGGAGATATTTGCACACCCATGTTTATTGTGGCTTTGTTCACAATAGCAAGGAGTTGGAAGCAACTCAGATGCCCAACAAACAAATGGATAGAGAAGCTGTGGTACATTTACACAGTGGAATACTATGCTGCATTGAAAAATGAGCTCATGCAATATTATTAAAAATGGGTGACCTGGAGAACATTAAGCTGAGTGAAATATCTCAGTCACAAAAGGATAAATACTGCATGGTGCCACTGTTGTAGAATGGGACTGACATCAGGGTTGGGGTAAGACAGAAAAACTCGATAAATTATGTATACTGCATTGAAGCAGATGAGGGAGAGAATACTTTAAAAGTGATATATGATAGGGTATTATGGTTATCACAAGAGCCCAGAATTAAGGTTGCATAGTGGAGTGTACTCGGGGGCAGTGGGAGGGGTGCAGGGGGATTGCATACCAAAGAAATAATTTTTTTTCTTTTACTTTTCAAAGAGAGGAGTGAACTTGGTGGGGAGGGGTGGGCAGGGAGAAAAGTGCAACAATGAATGAATGGAAATCCAAAATCTCTATAAATATTCATTAAAAGTAATAAAATTTTTTAAAGAAGAAACACACACACTTGAGTTTGGAGTACAAATTTTGGAGCATTAGGCAATATTTGATCATCCACCATAGTCTTCATGTTTTAAGTTCCTAACTTGATCTTCCCAAAATAACAGAGAGATGACTATAACTACAGATTGGAAACAACAGTGACTGAATGCTGCTTAAAGGTCTTCACTAAACACTGCACTTGAGATCTCATGTCACCTCACACTGAGTTCTCAAGTCAGGAGGATCACCATCCCCATTCCACAGATGAGGAAATTGAGGCACAGAGAAATTGAGTGACTTTTTCAAGCTTTGGATGCTCAAAGGTGAAATAAGAAAGTATATCTTTAGGTCCTGGCTTGTTAACCACTATCTCCAGGAACACTTTATAATTTTTCTATTTACCCTTTGAAGTACCATTTTTTCCTCCATTTTTAGAAATAAAGAGACTGGATTATTTAATGTGAGAGTGCCTTTTACAAATGAAATTATTTGACTCTTAAACACATTCAAATTTACAAAAGCAAAACCAGGGCAAAATTACCTACCTACAACCAAGCCGTATTATTTCTCTGATCAGTCATCTCAATCATCATTTAACAATCAGATTTGAATACCCTCTTGGCCCAATAGGTATGAGGGAGCTCTAGTGGCCTAGAGGTAAGAAGTTGTGCTGCCAGCCCTAAGGCAGTTGGTTCAAATCCACTAGATGCTTCAAGGTGGGCAAAAGATGGGCAATCTCCTCCTCTGAGATTTTCTGTCTCTGAAAACCCACTGGAGAATCATCTATGTGTATCAGTTCCATCTTGATTGTACATAATAACAATAGGTATAAAGTTGAAGTTAGTAGAGAATAAAGAATAAATCAAATGCAAGCTGTGTGGAGATATTGAAGGTGCCAGTCTGACTTGTGTTGTCTCCAGGACCAGGAAGTAGACTGTACTGCTACCTGAAGTAAGCCCAGCTGTGAACATCTGTGATGAACATTTCACTAATTTCCCTGAAAGCCCAGCCAACTTCAAGAAGAGGGAGGCCCAGCATTCCTTGAGGAGGCTGCCAGGCCTGGAAATAGCTCACACTTCCTCCTGCTTAGTGGTAGCATCCTCTCTGAGAATGTATGTGACAAGCTTCACCTTTATAAATGTACAGAAAGAGGCAGTCTCTTAAGTGTAAGACACACAGGACAATCTGGTTGACTCATTTTACTTCTTTCTTGTCTTATTTCTCTACAAAATACTTAGGAGTCGTTTTAAATACAGCATAGCATTTTAAAATTGTAGCTAAATGGGTTTTGTTTTTTTTAAAAAAATGTAGTGAGGTAGACACAGAAAGATATATGTATACACCTCAGAAGTCAGGAGACATATTTGGCAAATCCTCTGTCAGGGAGCTCACCAGATGGCTGAGGTACAATGCTGTTAGTCTGAAAACAAAGGTGAGCCTGATTCAAGCCAGGGCTTTTTCAATCATTTGTTATGCATCTGAGAGTTGCACACTGAATAAGAATGACAGAAGGAAAATTGATGCCTGAAAGAGTACTGAATATCCCACAGGCTGTCAAAGGAACAGATAGATAAGTCTTGGAGAAGAGTTGCATCCAGGGTGCTCCTTAGATGCAAAGATGATGAAGCTTCGTCTCATATACTCTGGGCATGTTGCTAGAAGAGGATATTCCTTAGAGAGGAACATCATGCTTGGAAAGATGGAGGGTCAGCAAAAGGGAGGAAGACTTTCAACCAGATGGATTGACACAGTGACTGCTGCAATGGGCTGCACTGTGTCAGAGATGATGAGGATGGCACAGGATAGGACAAAGTTCAGATCTGTTGTTCACAGGGTCACTATGAGTTGTACTTGACTCATTGGTACCTTAAATAACAGCATGTACCCACACACATATGTATGGACAAATTATTTGAAATCCAACCGCTTGTACAAACACTGTACAATTTTGTACTTTCATTATAGTGAATGTTGTTCAGCCATCACCACTATTTCTAAATGTTTTCATTTTCTTTAACAGAAACCCAATGCCCTTCAGTAAAAATCTTCACAACTGAACCAATAAAGACATGCTAAATAGAAGAGGAAGCAGTGCCTTTGAGTTGTGGTGCTGGAGAAGTGTATTGCATACACCATGGACTGCTAAGAGAATAAAAGAGTGGATGAAATCAGCCTGCTCCTTGGAGGCAAGGATTTTGAAGCTCTGTTTCACATTCTTTGGGCATGTTGCCAGGAGGAGCCTGTCCTTGGAGAAGGACATCATGCTTGGAAGGATGGAGGGACAGTGCAAGAGAGAAAGACCCAGAATGAAGTGGGTTGGCTCAGTGACTGAGGTAATGGGAGTAAGAGTGTTGGATTCAATGAGATTGGCTCAGGACAGGGCAGGGTTCAGATCTGTTGTACATAGAATTACTATGAATCACAGGTGACTCAATGGCACATAACAATGACAAATGGAAATCAGATCTAAGTTACTATGGTTTCATTTCGCTTGGTTCCACAATCAACACTCAGAGAAGCAGCAGTCAAGAAATCAAAAGGTGTAATATTGCATTTGGCAAATCTGCTGCCTAGGACCTCTTTAAAATACTAAAAAACAAAGATGCCACTTGAAGAATTAAGGTTCACTTAACCCAAGCCAAGCTATTTCCAATCAATTCATACCTAGATAAAAGCTGGGAAGTGAATAAAGTCAAGAATTCATGTCTTTGAACAACAGTGCTGGTGAGGAATATTGAATATACTATGAACTGCTACACTAATAAATAGTCTTGGAAGAAATACATCCAGAGCATTCCTTTTATAAAGAGAAACACAAAACTTTGTCTCATGTACTTTGGAAATGTTTTCAGGAGGTAATAGTCTCCTAAGGACATCATATAAAATAGAAGTTATAAAAAGAGGAAGCCTCTGAAGGAGAGAGGCTGACACAGTGACTGCTTACACACAGAAGTGCTAGTGAAACTGGCACGTGACGCAGGTTCGAGGAGGGTTTCCTTCTGCTGGACTTGGGGGGGTCACTGTGAGTCAGAATCAACTCAACAATATCCAACAGGAACAACAACAGCCCTTCATCCCAACTTTCCACATCTCTCTCTCCTAAACGCTTGATAATTGCTAGTACAAAGTAGTCTCTATATGCTTTCTTATTCTACATATTTCATCTAAGTGGGACCATATGATGTTTGCATCTTGTGCCTCACTTAATTTCTTTAGTATAACACCCATCTAAGTGTGTATGTTTATTTTTACCTAGACTAAGGTGCGTCTGATACAGGCCATAGTCTTTGCAATCACTTGTTATGCTTCAGAGAGTTGGACAATGACTAAGGAGGATAGAAGGAGAATCGATGCCTTTGAGTTGTGGTGCTGGAGAAGAGTATTGAGAATACCATGGACTGCTAGGAAAACAAACAGATTCATCCTGGAAAGGGTTAAACCGGGTGGCTCCCTGGAGGCAAAGATTCTGAGGCTCCGTCTAACATACTTTGGACATGTTGTGAGGAGAGACCGGTCCTTGGAGAGGGACATCATGCTTGGGAGGGTGGAGGGACAGCACAGGAGAGAAAGGCCCTCTATGAGGTGGATTGATTCAGTGACTAGGGTAATCGGGATGGGAGTGTCAGAGACAGTGCGATTGGCACAGGACAGAGCAGAGTTTAGGGCTGTTGTACATAGGGTCGTTACGAGTCGCAAACGACTCAACGGCACATAACAACAACAACAATCCCAGGTTTTAAAAGTATGATAAGGACCCTGCACGTGGTAGGTGCCTCATAAGTATTTGTTGGATGAACTTTAATGTTTGTTCTATTGCAAAGAAAAAAAATCATTAGGGAAAAATCAAATAACTAATGCTAATAGTTATAGAAGGAAATTTGGTGGCATGGGGCATTATGTGTTGCATTACTAACCAAAAAGGCACGGGTTTGAATCCACTAGCTGCTCCATGAGATGAAGATGGATGGTCCCTTCATACGAAGATTAACAACCTCAGAAACCCAGTGGAGGAAGACTATGCATTGGAATTGACTAAATAGCAGTGGGACTATTTATTGAGACACAATTATGCACTAAGTATTCAGAACTACTTTTTATATTATCTTTTTAATATTCACTGAAGAAGGGACTAACTTTACTCCTTATTTTATGGATGAGATGAAAACCAAATAAAGAAAATAAATAATTGGACCATTAGTTGGCATATTGTGGACATAGGATTCAAATTTAGGTAATATATTCTCAACCCCTTTGTTGGAAAACACATACACAAACAGCAATTACTGTCAAGTCTACTCTGAGTCATGGGAACATGCAGCATTGGATTCTATAAATCTTTCAGTGCTTGGTCTTTGGAAGTAGTTGCCAGAACTTTCTTTAGAGGCACATCTGTTTGCGCTTGAATTGCTCATCTTTCAATTTGTATCATCAAATGACCCCAAGCACAATGTTACATGTTTCCATACTTCATACTTACATGTTAAGGAAGTGGATTTAATTAAACAGATAAAAAGAAGACATTAGTTCTACCTGTAACAAACAATAATGTTACAATGTGGAGATTATATACCTGTAAACTTTTTTTAAAAGTCCATTCTCTCTTGGCCATATTTCACCTGGTCATGAATTTCCAAAACAATTACAAAGTTAGGGTACAACCTATGACTACTGAAATATGCTAAGAACAGGAACGGAACTAGAAATTTATGAGTAAAAAATAAGTTCATGAGTTCCAGGCTTGGAAGGTGACTAAGAGACATACTCTGAAGGACTCCACCAGTCTCTATCAGACCAGCAAGCCTGGCCACCTTTAAGATTATGAGCTTTGTCCCACAAACATTGCAGTTAACAGATCTAAGTGACCTCTAATTATGGGCTGAATTAAAGAAATTAATCAGTTTCACGAACCAAACAAAGATATTTAATTCCTTGTCTCCTGCACACCAAAGAGACAGCTATTGAAACAACATTAACAACATCAACAAGACCTTTAAGGGCCTCCAAAACAATGACTATTTTATATACATTAGTGAAATTCTAGAGAGCGTATGAATCCCAGGATAGCAGAAACTTGAAATGTTTTGATGCCTCAGTCTGTTTTGTCCTCCAAATCCCTCTCTTTTGGGGGGTGAGGGGAGTAGTAAGGATTTAGAAAATGAAAACAAAGAGCCCTCAGGAATCTGTTCAGTCACAAAACAAAACAAACAGAACATTTTCCAAGCAGGTTGCTAGGATCCTCTGTGTCACCTCTAATCTTTATCTCCATGTAAAAAGACTTTAGGAGCAGTGACCTGGGACATTTACGATCCTTAACCATCAAAGAGGATGATACACCACATGCTAAATAGTTACAACCATTTCCTACAGAGATTAGCGGGGGTGGGGGGGAAATGTATATATTTTTGTGTATTTAAACATTTACTATTAAATTCCATGAATGTTAAGAAAAAGAAGACATTCATTATTTGAGTCCTTAAAGAATGTTTTAATGTTTAAAAGATTATCTTATTTTTCCCTTATAGATTTTTCTTTTTTTTTTTTTTACCTTTTGTACAAGCCATTTTCATATATGTTAAGAATTCAGAAAGTTGAAATCCTTCATCAGCTGTGAAAACATGTTAAGTTATTTAACCAGAATAGGTGGTAGCAATAAAAAGTTTTCAGGAAAACTGCCCCTTTCAACCAATAATAACAATGCTTGTGCCTGATTTGTTATGCACAAGTGGGCCATTGTCATGTAGAATTATAAGCTTTTTCTAGAATTGCTGAGTTGAATGTTCAAGAAATAAGGAACTGCCTTACTGTATAATGTATATATTCCAGAATAATGCAATAAAAATGTATCAAAAACTACAACTTCAGAATGAAAACTAATCTTAACATATTTGATCCTGCTGGGCTTTGCTATTACCAAAGACTCTTAGCATGGTGGCTAATCGATGTGTCTCAAAAGTGGCTCTTCTCCTGCGGCGGAGGGGTGGGGACACACACGACTTGAGGAACGCAAAGCCTGTTATCTTCCACCTAACATGAGTTTCTTAAATCACACCTAACGTGGTTCTCTTAGACTACCTGTGGTAGCACTCACAGGCAAATAATGAAAAACAGTGGCTTTCACATCAGTGAAAATGAATTAAGGAAGCCTTGTGATGAGCAAAACCAACTATGTAACCGAATATTTTGGTCTTAATTACATAGCTTTTAAAACGTCACTAACAAAGAAAAGTCATATGAAGCATTGAGTTGTTCACTTCTGTATTTCAGAAGCTAAAAGAAGGTGGGAAGAGGGAAAGAAAAATAGTTAAATCCGACATAGTGACTTTTCTTGGCTTATTCCAAGGATGTGCAAGCAAGTATTTGATAAATAGATCAAATTATTCTTTCCCCCCTTTTATCCTGCTTTTGTAAATAAAATTTATAGAAATCTTCATTTCCTTTTAAATTTCTATTTTGGCTTTATTTGCATCATATTTAAATTTATACCTCAAAGTATAATTTGATACAGCTTGTCATGGGAGAAGTATGTTTAAGGAGCTGTCTTTTCTATCAAAAGTCATAGAAAAATCACTCTATTTATTTTAGAAAATATTTATAAAATGAGCAAATACAAGGGCCTTCTAATATGCTATGTTGTGCTCAATTCTGTGCGTCCTCCAAACAATGGGAATGCGTGCTCTTTTATCACCATGAGTCTGAAATGCATAACAAAGGCACTTTCTGAATGATGATAAATCCTTGAATCCAAATACGCATTGGCCATTTACTTGCTTTGTGCTTCTTGAGAGTTGTCACTGTACATTACCATTTTATCTCCTGGTGTTTAAATTAAATGCTTCCTTGTTAAATATTTTTAGGGCTCCTTTATATCAATTATGAGAAAGAACATTGAATAAGCATTGTAAAAGGTATTATCTACATCAAGATGCAAGGCACTGGACATACTCGTTGCAGCAGAAAATTTAACTGAAGTGTTTGATGAATACTAAGTAGACTTTTCCCAAGGATTGCACACAATGCAATCCAATTACCGCAACCCATTCCTGAAAAGCAGCAGGCTACAAAGCTAGGTAAGTAGTGACACAGGGATTTAAAAATCAGTTTTTAATCTCTAACTCACTACTTAACTAGCTCTGTAGCCCGATCAATTTTCTCAACCATAGGAATGTTTTTCTAACATCACAAAAACACAGATGTCTTTCTAACATCATAGAATTTGTTAGAAATACTGCAATCCATGTAGTGTGTCTTGTTCTCAAAACTGTCCAATATCATCACATCAACGGAACACAACCATATAATCTGAAATTTTAAACCTAGTAGGAAAATCTTGTTAGTTTAAGGGCAGAAAAGGATGAAACAGAAGCTCCCAGAACATCTAATTTTTTAAAATGGATTTTACATCTGTAAGCCAGGAGATAATCATATTGAATTTGAAGTTTCTTTCATACCAGTAACCTAATTCTGTTATGCTGATGCTGTTTTGTATCATCGAGTTGGATAGACTTACAGCTGACCCTCCAAAGGGTCCTCACAGGCTGTATATTGCACAGGAGGAGCCTGCCCATTGAGCAGCTAGTGGATTTGAACTGCCTGCCTTTGGGATTGCAGTGCAACTTCTTACCACTAGACCACCAGAGCTCCCCTGAAGAATAATTCTAGCGGTTTTTAATCTTGCAGTCTCACTTGAAGACAAATCCCTTTCTCCATCTGGATTAGAAAGCAAATATGCAGATTAGTAGGTAGGGGATTGCTTTGCCAACCCAAAGGCATGAGATTTGAATCCACTAACTTCTCCAAGATGGACAGTCTCCTCCTATATGATTTGTTGTTGTTTACTGTAGAGTTGGAACTAACCCATAGCTGATCCTCTGGTGTGTTTTCAGAGGCAGTTAATCACACAGGAGGAGATTACCTGTCCTTCTCCTACAAAGCAGCTGGTGCCTTTGAGATTGCAGTGCAGCTTTGTCCATGAAAACCATCTGGAGATTCACGTATGCGATAGCTCTAACTCAATGTCACACAGCAACAACAACAACATAATTCTATTGGTGAGCCATAATCCCAGTGGCTCATTGCTTGGAACTTCATCCTGATTTTATACTAACATTAACGGAACATAGAATTTCCCTCACAGCCTGCATCCCTTCCTCTTTCATAACTGACTCATTCCTTCTCTTTCACTGAAACGACATGCTCTTCCCTTCCTTTGCAGGGATGCTGTCTTGGCGACCATGAGGGACAGTCCCACTGTGCTCCCTTCTCACTTCCCAGGCCTGTCTCCAGATCCTGATTTTCTCAGTGTGTATATCCAACTGGCTGTGTACTTTCTCAAGCTTCAAATCTAGGCATACTCATTATAGAGAATACTCCAAGAATGCAGTTTGTAAAACAATGAAAGAATCTTTTCTTTTACTTTTCCATAATTTTTGGACTCATGTACTTATAACTTGTTAGTCAAATTTGTGTCTTCTAGGTTGCAACACCCCCATGATGCATCTTGAAGGATATGTACATGTACAGCCAAGCACAATCAATAAGAGTGCATCTGAATTCCAAAATCAATCTCCATAATAGTCTATGTGTTTCCTACTGCCAAAGGGGCCCTTTAGAGTAGTGAGAGAAGATCTTCACCCTGAAACCCACAGCGTCCCTTTTCAGCAGGAAGTAGCTAAGAGAATACGCCGTCCCCTTTTCCTTATGACTCAGGGTGAAGTCTCTCTCAGGGAGGAGTGATAGGGAATGGCAAAGGACACACTGACAAAGAAGATTAATCAGAACTGGCTTTGACAAGCACTGTGGCATTTGGACAAGAACAAACTGGGAGGAGGGTAGAGAGAATAGTGCAACAATGAATGAGTGGAAGCCCAAAATCTCTGTAAATGTTTATGAAAATTAATAAAATATAATTATAGGAAAAAAAAAGAAAAAAAAAACCAATAAAATTTCAAAAAAAAAAAAACAAAAAAACAAACAAAAAAAAAGAATGCAGATATTTTGTTATAGTTATTGTCAATTTCTATTGAGTTGACCCCCAAATCTACAACTATTCAGGCCTATAAAGGTTACCCCGGTCTCCATAGATTCTACTGTGCCATTCTTGCAGCTGCTGTGTGTTTTGAGGGCCTTGTAACACAGAGATTTCATCTTCCGGCCTTCTAACAGATATCAAATAATCTATTGGGATCTGAAGTACTTTCACTGATGAATTTCCATATGCAGATCACCAGACCTTTCTTTCTAGTTTGTTTTAGGATGCTTCAATGAAATCTGTCCACCATGGGTAAGTGCTGGTAATTTGAAATACTTTTAGCAAAGCTGTCAGTATCAAAGCAGCACCCAAGGGACCACAATATGATAAACTGACAGATGGGATTATCTTTTGCCTGATTCTAAGTAATGTATATCTAATATTTCCTAAAAGAACTGTGAAAAAGACTGTGCCATCATGCTGGGAGGAAGACATATCAATAATCTGTGCTGTACAGATGACACAACCTTGCTTGCTGGAAGTGAAGAAGACTTGAAGCATTTGTGGCACAAGATCAAAAAAACGTAGCCTTCAATATGAATTGCATTTCAAAATCAAGAAAACAAAATTTTCCACCACTGGACTGATAGGTAACATCATGATAGATGGAGCAAAGATTGAAACTGTCAACAACCCCTTTTTACTTGGGCCTACAACCAACATCCTTGGCACCAGCAGTAAGGAAATCAGGAGACATATTACACTGGGAAAGTCTGCAGTCTGGGATCTCTCCAAATCATTGAAGAGCAATGATATCAGTTCGAGAATTAAGGTGTGTCTGATTCAGGCTATGATCTTTCTGATCACTTATTATGCATCTGAGATCTGGACAATAAATAAGGATGGTAGAATTGATGCCTTAAATCTATGGTATAGGAGTACTGAACATCCCATGGACTGACAAATGAACAAACAAATATGTCTTGAAGAAAGTGCAGAAAGAGTGTTCATTGGAGGCAAAGATGATAAAGGTTCACCTCACATACTTTGGACATTTTGCTATGAGAGGCTATTCCTTGGAGAGGGATCATCATGCTTGGAAAGGCAGAAGGTAAACAAAGGAGAGGAAGACCCTCCACTAAGAGGATTGATGCAGTGACTGCTGCAATGAGCACTAAAGTATTAGGAAGTGTGAGGATGGCACCGGATAGGACAGGGCTCAGGTCTGCTGTTCATAGGGTCGCTATGGGTTGTGTACGCAATAGTACCTAACAACATAACAACATTATTTCTAAGTATTTCTAGTATCCCTAAATAATGTATTTTTAATATCACTTCTCCAAAGTGCTGTAGAACAAGGATGTTATTTTAAAGACTAAGATACATGTGATTCAAGCCATGGTCTTTTCAGTGACTATGCATTTTGAGAGTTGGACAGTGAATAAAGATGACAGAAGAGTGGTGGTATGGAGAAGAACACTAAATATCTCATAGATTTCCAAGAGAATGAACAAAGATGTTTTGGAGAGGATACAGTCAGGATTCTCCTTAGAGGGAAGAATGGTGACCCTTGGTCTCACATACTTTAGGTATCTTGTAACTAGGGGCCAATTCTAGGAGAAAGACATCATGCTCAGAAAAGTGGAGGGACAGTGAATGAAGGGGACCCTCAGCAAGATGAATTGTCACTGTGACTGTGACGATGGGCTCTTGAGTGATAAAGATGATGAGGATGGCTCAGGAAAGGGCTGGGTTCCTATCTGATATTCACAGGGTCACTATGACTCAAAGGCACCTTAAAATCACAACAATAATATCCCCAAGATTATCTTAAGATTGTGTAGTTTGGGGCAGATATGAGTGATAATGGTACATACTGAATTGTGTATAAATAAAATGAATAAGGTTTGGAAAATAGTTTCATTTCACCATAAATCCCAGAGTTTCTGTTTTTCTGTCAAATTCTGTCTTATATTCAGCACATACCTCCAGTCAGCTAATCTATTTTATTCTGCAAAAAAAATCTGCTGTGGTTTTATTGAGCCCACTAATTAAAAAGCACAGACACTCTGGCCAGCCCTGTAACAACAACTTGTATTTGCCTTCCGTTGTCCTTGCTTCATTTCCTTTTCATTGTTCTGTCACTACCATCACTTCTGTCTTCCTCAATAAATTATTAGTGCATTAAAGACATGACGATGAGCTCTGTGAATGCAAGATGTGTGCTCCTTTCTCTATACAATTCTCATCCATAAGATACTCCTTCTGAGAGAAAACCCACATGTACTAAAATCAACAACATCAGCTTTGGAGTAGATTCCAACTCGGCGGCCCTACAGGACAGAGTAGAACTGACCCAAATGGTTTCCAAGGCTGTACACCCCTATGGAAGCAGGCTCTCTTATCTTTCTTCTGCAAAGATGCTGGTGGCTTGGAACTGCCAGTCTTCATATTATACATTGAGCTCTTAATTACTGCACCACCAGGACTCTTAAGTAACTCATAGACCAAAACCAAGCCTGTGCCTTTAAGTCACGCCCTCCGTCTACAGGTTTATCGTGAGGTTGTACAATTGGAAGGAGAACACCAATTTTTCTCCCATAGTGTAGTTGAAGGTGTTGAACTGCTGACCTTTCAGTTAGCAACCCAGTGCATTAGGCACCATGCCACCAGGTCTCCTTAGGTAGACCATAAATGGTGGTAAGTACAGGTTCCCTTCCACAATCCTTCAGTAGCTGCCCCCGCCCCCATCATCTGCCTCTGCTTAACAAAGTTCCTTAGTCCAAGCAAAAGTAACACATCCTCAATAGTGCTCCCAAATAAGGAAGAATGCCCAGAGACAGCTCTTGTTTGTAACACTCTTCTACATTATTGCTGCAAAAGAAACATGCATTGAATTCCAAGTGACTTTTCTCTCTTCCACGTGGACTGCTCTCTCCTGTCACAAATTAAATATTATATACATATCAGCCTTTTAAAAGAGCAAGGTTATGATTTTAAAGACCAAGATGTGCCTTATCTAAGACATGGTATTTTCAATTGCTTCCTACGCATCTGAAAATTGAATAAGGAAAACAGAAGAAGGGTCACTACTTTGATTACAGTGTTGGCAAAAAGTATTGAATATATCATAGACTGCTAAAAAAAACCAAATTGGTCTTGGAGGAAGTAGCCAGTGAGCTTCTTAGAGACAAGGATGATGAAATGTTGTCTCATATGCTTTAGCTATGTTGTCAGGAGGGACTGTTGTCATTGATGCTATGTGCCATCGAGTCACCTGCAACTCAGCGATCCTAAATACAACAGCTTTAAACCTTGCCCTATCCTATGCCAAACTCACTGTCCGACACACCTACCCCATTACCCCAGTAACTGAATCAATCCACCTCATAGAGGGTGTTCCTCACCCGTTCTGTCCCTCCACCCTCCAAGAATGACATCCTTTTCCAAGGATTGGTCTCTCCTTGCAACATGTCCACAGTATGTCAGACAAAGCTTCAAAAACCTTACCTCCAAGGAGCAGCCTGTTTTAATCCTCTCCTAGATGCACCTGTTTGTTCTCTCAGCAGTCCAACGTATATTCAATACTCTTCTCCAGCACCACAGCTCAAAGGCATCAATTCTCCCTCTATCCTCTCTAGTCATTGTCCAGCTCTCTGACGCATAGCAAGTGCTTGCAAAGACCGTAGCCTGCATCAGGCACACCTTAGTCTCCAGAGTTACAGAATTGCTCTTCAGTACTTTGGAGAGGTCCCTAACAACAGACTTTCCCATTGTAATACTTCTTTTAATTTCCTGGCTACTGGTGCCAAGAGTGTGGACTGTGGAGACAACCAAACTAAAGCTGGGAACAATCTTAATCTCTTCACCATCCATCCGGATAATGCCAATGGGCCCAGAGTTGAAAATCTTTGTTTTCTTGAT